>NC_056055.1:133856792-134056792 GCF_016772045.2 Ovis aries | reverse complement strand
GCAAAAGAATATGCAAGATGCCTTCAACCCAAACCGAAGATCAGAAGAGAGACCGGTGGTGGGCCGAGAGAGAGACTGCGAAGAGACTGCGAAGGGACTGCGCTTCTTCCCATCTCGGCTTCGTGGCTTTGTCCTTCCTGGGACCACGGCCACAGCCCCACCATCCGTGTCCCCTGCACGGAGTAAACACTCTACACCCGCGGCCGCCCGCACTCTCCATCAGCCCTCTAGGCCTTCTTCTCAGACCTCCATGCTTCCGCTCTCCTCGGATAGGGCCCCTAACAAGCTCAGGCTAAGAGAAAAACTGCTACCTCCTCTCACCCTCGTTTAAAGAAAATAAAAGAAAGGATGGAAGAAACACAGCAGCAGCGGGAACAACGGGGTGGATTTCCCTCCCGCACACCGCACTAGCACACACCATTCCCTACTCTCTTTGTTGTGGTTTTCCGTTGCTTTTGGCCACGTGGCTCAGCCGAGAAACTAGGCCTGACAGCTTCAGCCTGGGCCCGAGACCACAGCGGACTGGTTTCGGGGGCGAGGAGATTGTCTTGGGGAGACCAAGAGCTCGGGACAGAGGCAGGAAGCGGGGTCTGGGCGACGGGAAACATACTTAAAAGGAGGGGAGGCGGCAGGGTAGCAAATACAAAAATAGAAATAATTTGAGGGGACGCACGCCGGGCTTTCGAGCTGGCGCTTTCCCCCCAACTCGGGGCAAGTTCCCTGCGGCCTCCCGCGCCGGGGCGCCCCCTGGCGAGAGCCTCAGCAGCAGGCGGAGCGCAGAGGGCACGTGGGCGCAAAGCGGGTATGGGGGGCGCTCAGGGGACTCCCGGGGCACACTCGGAGCGTCGGGCGCAGCCCCCTGGCGGCAGCGACGTAGTTATCTGGTGAGCGGCGCCTCGTCCCTCTGGTCCGGAGGGCTCACGGCGGTCTTGCTTAGCACAGCGGCTGAGTAGGGCAGAAAGCCGCTCTCAGAGCGCGGCGCCGCGGTGCTGCAGCCGAAGTCCGAGCCTCCGGCGGCCCCTGCGCTGCCGGCGCCACCCCCGCCGCCCCCGCCGCCACCCCGGGAGCCCAGAGCGGCGGCGGCGGCGGCGGCTGCGGCTGCGGCCGACTGACTGCTGTGGCAACTGAGGCACGAACAGGGTGCGGAACCGCCGCTGGGAGGCGCCCCGGCCGCCGCGGCCGAAGAGGCCGCGGCCGCCGCAGCTGCAGCAGCCGCCGCGGCCGAAGCCGCGCTGTTGAGCCCGGCGGCAGCCGCGGGCGTCTGGTAGAGGCCCGGGTGGCGGAAGCTGCACAGCAGCTCGGGCCGCGAGTAAGGGTGCGAGAGGGCGCGGAAGGTGTCCAGCGGGCGGATGGAAGTGGCGAAGGGCGATGAGGCCGCGGCGGCTGCGCCAGAGGCCGCAGCCGCCGCGGCCGCGGCCGTGACACCCACGTGCGGGTAGTAGTGCAGCGGCACGTGCGAGTGGAAGGGGTAGGGAAGGCTTCCGGTGGCGGCTGCGTGCGTCATCATGTAGGTGTAGAAGCTGGGGTCGGCCGGGTGCGGCCACGACATGGCCAGACGCTGCCGCTTGTCCTTCATGCGCCGGTTCTGGAACCATACCTGCAGGGAGAGCCGCGCCGCGGCCCGAGTTAGGGAGCGCCCGGAGGCCCCAGCCCCCGCCCCGGGCCTCCCCGCCCCTCCCAGACCTTGGAATGGCCTGGCCTACGCCCCTCCGACCGGGCCGAGTCCTCTCTTCCAGCTGAGACAGTGTGAGCGGCGGTGTAAAGCGCCGTAGGCACACTCCTCAGCGAAAATAATCTTCCCTGTGTCCGACTGCTGCGGCTCCTGGGGCTTCTATTCTCTAGCTTTAGACTGCGCTTCCTCGTCCCAACCCAACCTTTCCTCTCTTTCTCGCCACCCACCGGTTGCCCGGCCTCGCAGAGCACCCGTCTCTCAATCCCAGGATTTGCGCGAGGATTCTAGGGCTCCTTTGAAGAGAAGCTGCCGCCGCAGCTTTTGTAAAAAGTCGCCGCGTGAGGTCTTGAGTCCTCTGAGCTGTGAGGAATTGTCCCGAGGGGCATGGGTCCGGTTCTGATATTGAAGGGATGGTTTTGTTGGAATCATTTGCTTCAAATGAATGGCGGGAGCAACATCCTCTTAAACTGGGAAGGGGACTTTTCTACCCCTCCCAACACAGTATCTAATGAAGACATCATTCGTCACAACTCTAAATTAAAGAAAGCCCGACCAAACCGAAGAGAGACTTTTACACTCCTCCCCTATCCCATGGAGTTTCCTCTTTTCTTTTTTTAGAATGCCAGATCCTCCTTGAAGAGTTCACCAAGTCGCCCAACCTCCCGGCTATCTTTCCTGGACGTAAAATAAAATTAATCACCTAAAGAGATATTAATAAGGACAATTTCGTTGCTCCCCCCCAGGAGTTTGCTTTCTTTACCTTTGCCCCGGAGAAAAATGTTTAGAAAACTATTTCTGAACCAAATCGATTTTTTAAAATACACTGTCCTTTCTCCTTGTAACGATTTATGTGAAAAATAAACCTCCAAGATCAAGAGCAATTGAAAAGTTTCACCTCTGGTTCTTGCCAGAGCAACAAAGACCAGCTGGCTTTGCCGCCGAGGGGAAATTGGAGCCGTGGAGAAGGGTTAGGGGCACCTGGGCACGCGCTGGGCGGAGGCGAGCATTTGCGGCATGGGCTGCGCCATTCGGGGACCTTCCCAGGTCAGCCAGACCGGCTAGCCCTTCGGATACGGCAACTGAGAAATAAACATGCCAATTCCTTTGGTGACTCTCCCCGCGGGTTTTCAGGCCCTCAGCTAAACCTAATCGCCCAAAAAGAAGAAATAAAAATCAACCCACACACCCGGGGGAAGCTAGAACAGGCGCGTGCTGGAATCAATACCTTGATAGTGGTTTCGGGAAGGTTGAGTGCAGCGGCTAGCTCGCACCGGCGTGGCCGCGACACATAGTTCTCCCGGTAGAACTCCTTCTCCAGGCGTGCGATCTGTTCGCGGGTGAACGCCGTGCGGTAGCGCCGCACCTGATCCGCGCCAGAGCCGGAGCCGCCCAGCGCCGCGCCCCCGCCGCTGCCGCCGCCGCCGCCGCCTCCATGCAGGCTGCCGAGGCCGGAGCCTGTCGCAGACGTCGTGGTGCCCGCGGCTGAGCCACTCTCTGCGAACCCTGGCAAACAAACGGCCGGCAGCGCATGAGTCACTGTAGGACCGAGATCCCCGCGCTGAGGCTGCACGCGGATGGGGGAAGCCGCGAGAGGAGGGCGAGGCGCTGCCTAAATTGATGGGGTCTGTCATGTTTACAAATTGCTGCTGTTAATGGAATCAATAAAGTTTGGGGAGCCCTTCATAACCAAATAATAGGAACTCAATTAAGGACGGTAGTTTTGTTTTAATAATTGGAAATTTTCAACTCAGGAGGAAAACTGGCCAAGGGGAAAACCCTACATCTAAACTCAGTTTGGGAAGCTCTGGATTTTCCTTCATCTGGAGACCGCAGGGCAGCTTTCTGTCGGCCTCTAACCTTCCTTTGACTGGCTTTGGAATTTTGTTTAAAATATTTCAAGATTCGAAAGACAGCAACAGCTCAAACCGGAACCATTGAGGGGTGAACTCTACTTTTCAACTTTCTCCCGCTGACCCAAGAGGGTCTCCCAAAGGTGCCCAGCGAGGCTCCTTTGACTTACTTAGAATGCTTCCTCCGGTCGGCCTCGGGGTTCAGAGGCCGCGGAGTTCAGTACAGTTGCCCAGGGCACCCTTCCCCCGGACAGACTCAGTGGATGGCTCGGGGTCTATCGGCTCGCACGGGCGTTTAGACCCGCAAGCAGAAAACCTTTTCTCCGACTTAGGAGCGAGGGCAGGCCGTAGGCCTGGTCTCTCTGGGAGGCTCAAGGAGCAGAGCCGGAGGGCACGGTCCCACGCCTGCGTCCCGCCCCCGCCCGAACCAGCTCGGTGCAGCTCGCTGCAGAGGGTCGGAGAGGGGCAAAGGCACCACGAAGGGCCCGCAGGGCAGCGAAGGAAGAGAGAGAATGGGACGAGGGAGCGCGGCGCGGGCAGCTCGATTACCTTTGCCATTGTTTTCCTTGAGCGGAACCGCTCCGAGGCCGCCGGGGGAGCGCAGCGCCGAGCAGCCCACCTCCACGTCGCTGCTCATGTCTGCCTCAGCGGCCGCCTCTGAATAATGACCCGGCTTTTTTCGGCCCTCCGCGGCAGACGCGATTTCGGAGGAGACGGTGCTTTCGCTGCTCGGGTGCTGCAGGTTGAACAAAGTGTCTATTTCGAATTTGCCCTTGGCAGGGAGGTCTCCCAAAGCGCTGTGCAGGGGGGCGGACGGCAGGCGCGGGCTGAGGCGAGCCGGGTGCTGCGAATTTTCCAGGGCCTCGAGCACAGCATTGCCAGCCGAGTCCGACAAATTGGAGAATCTCTTGCCGGTCGTAGGGCTGTGCAGCCCTCTCTCCATCAGAATCATCTCTTTTCTTATTCTTTCCATCATTTCAGCTTTCTAAAAAATGTCACAGTGGCCCGGCTGTCCCGTCCTAATGATGGGCTGCGCCGAGGGCTAATTCTCATTCAGCCCCAGCGAGCGCCTCTAAATATTATTATCTCTTTTGGAGGGAGGCGGAAAAATTGTGGGATGCCAGAGCGAGGGAATGACTGGTCAAAATGACCCATACATCCTTCCGAGCCCGAGATGTCATTCATCAAAAAGTAGCGCTCGCTCGTCATTAAGGTACGAATGACGCTGTTCGAATAATCATTTATTGTAACAGGTTTATAAGCAAATAAATACACGTTCCTGTCAGTGGGTAATGAAGGCGGCTTCAGAGCAGACAAATAGATCCAGGTAGGAGGCGAGAAGAGACAAGAAGTGAGGAGGAAGTCTCCGGTCCTTTGCCCGCTCAGAGCCGGTTCTGCTCGCCCGGGGGTTTGGCCTCGGGGGTGAAATTGACAGTCTGATTAATAGAGCGCGCCGCGGCACATTTCCCCCTTCATTTAGGGGCATCATTACGCTCTCAGTTTGCTGGGTTGCCCCTTAGGTCCTAATCATGCAGCGCCTTCCTCATTTTTCCTCGGACATAGATACGTGTTAAATAATAGATAATGCTTTGATTTTCCAGAGTAGATCGTCGGGAAGTGGGTGGTTTTTTTTTTTTTTTTTTACATTTACAAGCGGGAGCGGGGTGGCGGGGTGGGGGGGGGCGGACAAGGGGGAGGATGTTGGAAGAGTTGCGTAAGGAGAAGACCTTACGCTCCTGTCTGGATTACTTATCTTTAGAATTTCAGAACCAAATATGTGTTTTATTTAACAAATAGGACGCCGAGTTCTCTCCCTCCCCACTTCACCTCAGCCTGGCTGCTCTCCTCCCACCCCAGAAGGGAGAGAGAGAGAATCTCCTAGAGTTTTGAAAGCACTTCAGTGCTACGTGGCTGGGGAGGTGCGTTGGGCCCGCGCCTCCAAACGGAAATCATTAGGTCCTCTCTGATTTTTTAACACCGTTTGCAGAGTGAGTTCTGAACTTGAAGTCCCGGGTTTTTCACTTTTATAATCCTGCTGATGGATAGGCTTCTCGCCTACGCATTTTCCCTGGGGTAAATGAACTCGGCTGGACGATTTCATAGCAGATTTCTACAGCTAACTTTAAACACAGTCGCAATTTACAGTGCCATATGGGCGGCCCCAATTCCACTTTTACTTTGCCAGCTTTCCCCCAAATCCTTCTCACATCGAATTATTTATGGCAAAATCGCTGGATATCGAGGTCAAAGATGAGAAAAAACAGTCTTGGTTCCCTTCCCTACGATCCTCCTGCCCTCTCTTTCCCACTGTGCCCTTCTTCCTTCTCGCCTTCCTCCCTTCTCCAGCCCCAGCCCCTTACCTGTGGCCTCGGATAATCTCTGCGCTGGGTCTGCGCGCGAAAAATCGCGGACTAGCCTTGCCGCTGCTCCTCCGGACCTGAGCTTGGCGGCTGAGCCTCTTGGTGATAACTTTGATGGTCATAATGACGCTGGAGGCAACCATTTTAACGAAGATCAATCTTCACCCAAGGCCGTTGCCCGTCTCCTCCCTCGCTTGTGCGCCACGGTGCTCGGACCCCCAACTAGCTGTGCGAGTCCACCTACCAGCTGCCCAGGGGGAGAGGTCCACGACCGCAGGCAGGAACAAGGGCGGATAGAGACTAGACCGCGAGATCGGCCTGCGAGCTTCCAAAGAGGCGGAGAGACCCTGGCAATCTGGGCGCTAGTCTCGGGTCCTGCATCCCCGCCTCACCGCCAACCCAGACCCCAACCCAGACCCCCCCTTTCCTCCCTGCCGCCACACCCAGAACCTAGGGGGTGTGTTAGGGGCAAACCTGAGATCTATTTGCCCATCTCTCTGTTGGCACTTTCCTTTTAACCTTGTACCCATTGGGGGAGTCAGGAATGTAAGAGGAGACGAGGTGTGAAATATATTTATATACATTTATACACAGTCAATGCCAAAAGTTTCTCTCCTGTTCCCCTTGGCACCAACTTAAACGGGAGCTTTGCTTCGAAAATCAATCCCACCTCTTTAAGGTTATAAACGGAATTCTACCCCCAAAGGTGAAAAATGGAAAGCTGGAGCACCTGCCTGGTGGCTGGGGAGGTGAGAGGAGGGACGCAAAGTGGGCGTCGGGAGCTCGGAGGAGAACATCACCCGCTTCCACCTCGGCCCCTGCCCCAGAGGCCACCTGACTCCGAGCACTATGAGCCCTTCTCGCGCTAGCTTTCAGGCCATTAACGTGGTCCGAGCTCAGCCGAGCGGATGCCCCCACCTTTCCTTCCCTACTCCACAGTCCGGGTGCCCAGTTTCACAATCTCTGGCAGAGGAGGGGAGCTGTCCCAGGAACTTGGGAAGTGTACCCCCTAGTCCCACTTAGCTTTGGGGACTGAACGGGACACTTCGGTCCAGGCTCTGGTCCGTGGGCGGGTCAAGGCCCTGGCAGAGGGTGGGATCCACGGAGGCGCGACTTAAGCGGAAGTCGCGAATGTCTTTATTGCTGTCGTTTGGCGCCCCCGTCTGTTTTCCTAGCGGTTTCAGCAGCTGTGAGCTACTTTCAATCGCAGGAGCCGCCGCTGGGTGGCTGGATGTTGAGCGCAGCCCCTTCCTCCTTCACCCTTTGGGTGGGTCTCCAACTTATTCCCCTCCTCTGGGACCCTTCGGCTCTAGTGCCAAAGTCTGTGGCAAACTGTATCTCAGTCTGATGGAAAGGGAGAACACCATTTCTTGGCGACACCTTCATTTATTAGTGGTTTTGAAAACTATTTTGCACCTTTTAAATAATACTAATATTGCTATTCTAGCACGTTTATTATGAAAAGTAAATTTGAGACCATGTCAGGAAAACTCTTCACACAAAAGCCATCTATAATTGTTCATGAACTCCGTTTAGCAGACAGTGTTTCATAGGAGACACTGAATATTCCAATATTTAATGTCCCTTAATTTATTTAGATTTCACATCTACTATAGTAGTAATACTGGCCGACCTGTATTGAGCTTTTACTCTGAAATTACAAGTGCTTTTTACATATATTCGCTCCTCTAAAACTCACAACTATAGAAATTGATTCTGTTACTATTCCTTTTTCAGAGGTGAGAAACTTTCTACATGGAGGTTAGACAACTTGCTTGTGATTTAAGTTATTACTGATCACATCCAAACTATTCTGTATTATAAAGCTTTGGGCAGCATTTTTGGTTGGTTCTTTTATTTTGTATATGTCTTCTTTAAATATAGGCCTACCTCAAAAACATTTAGTCTGTATAGAGGTATTGAGAAGACTGACACAATTCTGTTGAGGGTTATTATTGAAATGCCCAAACCTTGCACCTCTGGAATGTCCAAGCTGAGACCGGTATGGCCTGTCAAAAGTCCCTGGTTTTCAGACACAGCCTCCAGGCCACCAGGACTCCCTACTCACTACCAAGGCACAAGACTCACTCACTCAAACAAAAAAAAGTCAACCTATGCCCGCACAGTTTGGCAGGAATTTTTAAGATGCATTGAGGGTGAGGGTTCAGGATGGGCTTTCTCCAAAATGACTGAAAAGCACTTTTTGCTCCAAAGGAGGAATTTACATGAAAGAGGCCTAAATTTGTTGTTGTTATTGTTGTTAGGCCTCCAGACTAAATATCTGTTTCTTGAGCACGGCGGGTCCTGCGAGGTGAAGTGGTAAACACTTTTGGCTTTCGACTGAAGGTAATAAAAATGTGTGCAGGCTGTCCGAAGGGTGGAGGGCGCCCGTAGAGCCCGAGATGCCGTGGAGCCCCCGAAACCTCGCTGGGGCCTGTCTCCTGACTTCGGAGGAAGACTCCCAGCCAACGGGGCTCAAAACTGGCAGGTCCACAGCGGGACGCAAGCCCTCTCCAGGACAGGGGCCGCTGGGTGGAGGGGGGAGAGCAAGACAGGTAGTCCAGGGCTTAGATCTCCGGGTACATTTTCCTAAGGCTCAGTGCTGCTGCCACGGCTCCGGGGTTTCGGTTTATTAGCAAAGATTGTGGGTCTGGCGACTCCAGCGCGGAGTCTGTAACTGGCAAACTTTTGCTGCCGTCCCTCTACAGGCCGGCCTCGCGCTATCCCTCCCGGGCCTCTCTGGCTGCGTCTATTTCTTCTCCTCTTTTCTCCTACAATCCTGCGCCCACTGGACCGCCGGGGGGGCTGGGAGGGTACTTTCCCCCTGGACTCCTGGACTAACCCGACTCAATGCCTGCCTGAAGCCCGCGCGCCCTCCGACGCGACAGGAAAACTTGCAGGGACATCTAGCGCCGGGCCTGGGGAACTGCGCGCGGTCCAGCCGGGAAGCTAAGCCGCATCACTTACTCCTCCGCCTCCTTCCCTTCTCCTCCTCCCCGCCCCCCCCCCCAACCCCCGCCCCTTCGTGGTTAGGCATTTCCCTACACTTCATCCCTTCGTTCTGTGGATGACCACAAGTGGATTTCCCACAGGGACAGCGGGGCTCTGCGGAATGCGGGGGAGGAAGGAGAGACAGAGAGACATACTTATTTTCTTTCATCTCAAAGGGCCGACAGAGTGAGCACTTACTGGACTTGAGTTACTGATACTGCTGGAGAAGTATTCCAAGGACAACCTCACACCTTGAGTTGTTGGACAAAACGGGAAGATGGTTTGCAGTTCCATCTTTTGTTTTGCGGAGAGGGCGGGGGAGGGAGGGAGCAACAAGTTATCCGGTTCTTCCTCCAGCTCTGCACCCACGCTGCGGCGTCCCCCTTGTAGTGAGGTTAGTGCTTCTGTGAGAGGGAAGACTCTCCCTGGGCTTAATTCCCGCCAGGACTGGAGGAGCCCACCGCCCTGCGGGAGGTAAACCTGGTTTCACCAAATAACACTTCGGTTTGAAGCGATTTTTTGTTGTTGTTGCAAACAATTTACATTTAATAAAGTCTGTGTTAAATTCAAATGGAATACATCTCAGACACAAAAAGTGCCTAAACTCAGGATTCCGCTGTCTCACTTTTGCTAACGACCCCTTTCTCTACCCCGGGTTTGTTGTTTTTTTTTAATCCTTTCGATATTTCCAGCCTGAGTGAAACTGGGTATTGCCTGCAGAGGGAAAATTAGCTCCAGAGTTGGCAGAGCACAGACTTGGTCTTAACCAAGAACTGTCCAGCCTGTTCCACTGGATTTAAGACTTTACTTTGGAATTAAGACTATTTCTACACTGAAGTTTTAGCTTCTTACAAGTTAATTAGGGTGGTGTCCTGTACTTTCTGGTGTGGCCATCAAAGAAAACATTTTCAAAGTAGTTCCTGACTCCATTCTGTTAGGACCAGGTTATTGTTGTAATGGCCCCCGATTAAGTGATTAATTGAGCTGGATGCTTTCTTGGCAAGGGGGGGGGACCTTATGTTCTTCAATAAATCTAAATTGCAGTCTATATCTACCCATTCCCCAATCCAGGACAGGGACATGATCTGAAATATCAGCCACAAGGAGGAAAAAAGAGGATGTGACTGCCAGAACAGCACCAATTCTCAAAAAAAGAGTGTTTGGGCAGGCTAAGGAGGGAAAGGAGCAAGTGGGAGAGGAGAGCAGGGCTTTGGGCAATGAAGGGCCATCTTGAGTTTCTCGCCAAAATCAGGAAAGATGGCAAAACTGGTTTCAATGACTAACTGCACATCAGTTTTTAGAGACTGCAAAGATTTTCATGTAACAAAGACTATTTCTGTTGTTAAAGCCCCAACATAATACACCCCCTCAACATACACATAAAGTCTGTGCTCCTGGCCAGCTAAAGAAAAAATTTCCCATGAAGTTTAAACCTAAAATCAGCTTGGATACAGGGTATACAGAATATGCAAGCTAAATGAAATGTTTCTGCAAGTTCAGCCTCAAAATTCCTCCACTACCTACCACTCTGAGTTGTAAACTGTGTGTCATCTTAGTTCATAAACAGAGCAGCCCTGACTTCTTTGCTTGGTACTCAACCACAGCCCCGTGATCTAATAGCAGAACTTGCCCTGGGGTGCTGGGTTTAGGGGGCCTTCACAAGGTCAAGTCAGAACCTCCTTCCTAAGGGGAATCCCCTCCTCCAGGGCCAGGATCTAGAAGGCTATACTAGAAGGGAATACAACTGCAGAATAGCAAGAGGCTAGACTTATTGTTCAAAACCTCCCTGGTCTCTGAATATCCACTCACTAGGATGGGCAGAGAAACCCTATGTCTTGCCAGAGTTCCATAAGGAAACTAGAGACATGGCCACCATTGAGAAGTGTCTTTCACAGAGCATAAATTCAGACTTTGCTTCCAGTCCTGAACAACTTACTTTGCTGGGTGGACAATTAAGCCAAAAATGAGGGGCTGTCTGAAATCAGAAAAACTGGACAAGTCCTTCCTTCTCATCTTAATCTCATTTTCCTCATTTTTAAGTATATGATCAGTCATTAATATGTATTTATCAGATAAAAATGGAACAGAAACTCCAGAACTCAAAATCACAGTGATATTTAGGTTTAAGAGGCTGAAAGTTCGTTGGTTCCAGTTATGTTTTAGAAATACTTTGACAAATTTGTTTAGGTCACAGAAAAAATTTTTTTAAGTATCTACATGTTTTCCCTCTCTGAGAAAAAGAAAAGGATACAAAGGAAAAATAAGAGCATTTCAGGGCAGCCTCCATGACTGGGTGGTAATGATATTGTTGGGTAAAGAGACCCTAGCCAAACTTCCAAAAAGTCAGCAACCTTGTTACCTGGCTCTGGCCGGTATTAAACAAACAAACAAAAATCCAGCTTCTCTTGCTAACTTCTGCCTTCTCTCAAGTAGCCAAAATTGTTCTCACCAGCAGTTATATTCCCTACAATTTTCTGCAGAGGCTTAGGCCCCTCCTGTCTCGAATTGATCATGAACATGTCTAAGACTTCAAAAAGGTCAAGTCTCCTGCTTTTCCTTTCCAGAGCCCCTCTCATAACTTTCCCCTTTATTTGAGCCTTTTATGGTTACTGCGTTTTGCGTGTCAACACTCCCAACACCACCAGCCCACCCTGCGATGTCTGACCAGGCCCAAGACGGCCTCCCTGGCTCTTTTGCTTGCCCCATCCAGGTCCTGTCTTGGTCCAGAAAACAGCAGGGCTAGGTGACAAGCTGGCCTCACCAATCACAGGCTCATGGAAGCGATTTTCTTGGAAATGGGCTGGCCTGGGGAGCTAATCCTACAGAACAAAATGGGCTCACTCTGAGGGCTCTCCCACACACCCCAATATCCTCGGCTCATTAGATCTAACGTTGCTTCTAAAGTGGATCCTTAAATTTGCCACAAGACTCACACCAGACAATGGCTAAGATGGTGGATGATGGGTTGGGGTTCTGTGGCCGAGTAATGGAAGGAAGTGTTGAAAAGGCTTCAGAGTTGTGATCCCCGCACCCTGGCAGGGCTGTCGGGGCCCACTCTACCCCCTCGAAGTCAGAACCTGTTGCTTGGGCTTTTCCCATTACAAGCCCCAAGTTTGCTTGGGAAAAACACTCTCTTAGTCTGCCCCTCTCGGTTCTCTGCAGTTGGCAGCTAGGAAAAGAAAGCGAAACAAAGGTCCCTGGGAAAGTGAAGTTTTCAATTAATTGGTGTGAGTAACGGGCGGGGGTGGGTGGTGGCTGCAAAATGCATGAGGCAGTTCGGCTGCAGGGCGAGGCGCAGAAGTTTCCAGGAGGGCGGCAGAGTAGCTTTCTCCGGGCGCCCTCCACAGGGTCTTTCTGCGGACCCGGGGAGGCTGCGCCAGGGCTCGGGAGCCCAGCTCAGGAGACTCCCGGCTGGCTTGACTGTAGAGGCGAATAGCGTGGATCAGGCTTCCGGACTTTTCTCGGGTTCGCCGCTCCGAGGACCGGTCTTTCGTCCGCTTGATTTACTTGTAAGTGTCTGCCCCCCACCCGCAGGGCGGCTTCGTGGGCATTTTCCGGGTGGACAGTGTGTGCAAATTGGGGCGGGAGAGGGGGTTGTGCTTCAATTGGTCTTAATTCGGAGGATCGCCTGGGAGTACTTGTATTAAAAGCCTTCGCCCCGTAACAACGCGCAAGGTAGGGAAAATTAGCTCCCTCGGGTTTGGGGTCTAGGTCAGCTAATCCCAGGCATTAAGCAACAGGATCAAAACCCGTCTGTTTTCACATCATTCTGACCATCTCTGTCCTTTGCCTTCATTTAGTCGTGCAGCTCAGGGAGCCGAGGAGAGGTGGCAAAAACAGCCGTGGCCGAGACAAGGCGCAGGCCTCGGCGCCCGCCTCGGTCGCAGACAGGGCCCAGGATGGGCGGTCGCGCAATCAGCTCGTGGGGGTGGCTGCGCCGCAAACGCCTGGGTCCGGGGGCGGGCGGAAAGGGGCGGTGGGCTGCACAAGAGCTGGGGAGGGGTAGGGGCCCTGGTGGGTGGGTCCACGGGCCCGGGCCGGGAGCCAGACTCTCCCGCGCCCCCCATCCCCACGTGGCCCCGCGCAGCCAATGGCACGGCCCCGAACGGGAGCCCTCGGGGAGGGAGGCGGCCCCCCGACCGGCCCAGGCCCCCTCCCAACCTGAACTTCGTTTTTATAAACGTCCCGCGATGAGCTAACCTGTTGGAGGGCGGGCGGGCGGGAGGCGGGAGGCTCGCAGAGGGAGAGAGGGCGAGAGGAAGAGGGCGGGAGCGAGAGAACAGGAGAGAAAGGAGAGGAGGGAGGAGGCGCGCAGCGCCATGGTGTCCTGCACGGGGCCGGGGCCGGGGCCGGGCCGGGCCGGGCCATGAGCCGTGCCGCGAGCTGGGACATGGACGGGCTGCGGGCGGACGGCGGGGCCGGCGGGGCGGCCCCGGCCTCCTCGTCCTCCTCCTCTGTGGCGGCAGCGGCGCCGGGCCAGTGTCGCGGCTTCCTCTCGGCGCCAGTGTTCGCCGGCACACACTCTGGGCGCGCTGCGGCGGCGGCGGCGGCGGCGGCTGCGGCGGCGGCGGCGGCCTCAGGCTTCGCGTACCCGGGGACCTCTGAGCGCGCGGGCTCCGCCTCGTCGTCGTCATCTTCGGCTGTGGTCGCGGCGCGCCCGGAGGCGCCCTCCGCCAAAGAGTGCCCGGCGCCCGGCGCAGCTGCTGCAGCGCCCCCGGGCGCCCCGGCCCTGGGTTACGGCTACCACTTCGGCAACGGCTACTATAGCTGCCGCATGTCGCACGGCGTGGGCTTACAGCAGAATGCTCTCAAGTCGTCGCCGCACGCCTCGCTGGGAGGCTTCCCGGTGGAGAAGTACATGGACGTGTCCGGCCTGGCAAGCAGCAGCGTACCAGCCAACGAGGTGCCCGCGCGAGCCAAGGAGGTGTCTTTCTACCAGGGCTACACAAGCCCCTACCAGCATGTGCCCGGCTACATCGACATGGTGTCTACCTTCAGCTCCGGGGAGCCTCGGCACGAGGCGTACATCTCCATGGAAGGCTACCAGTCTTGGACACTGGCCAACGGGTGGAACAGCCAGGTGTACTGCGCCAAGGACCAGCCACAGGGCTCTCACTTTTGGAAGTCATCCTTTCCAGGTAGGGACGTTGGGAAAGGGAGAAGGGCAAGGGGAAGAAATGCAGGGAGGGAGGTAGAGGAAGAGAGAAAGAAGGAAAAGAAATGACTGGCAGTCTGCGCCCCTACTGGGAGTTGAGTGTCTGTTCTACTCCCCCAACCGCGGTTAAACCCCGTGGAACAGTTTGTGTGAAATCTGTAAATTCATCCCTTGATTTAAACTGCTTCTCTCACAACCCTTTTCTTCCTGTGTGTGGGCATAGGCCTATTTTTCTCCAAAAGTTGAAGGTCTTTGCTGCCCTTTGCTTAGGCCTTGGCCCCTCCTCCCCAAAGAGGTGTCATGAAGTTGAGCCCCACTTTCCAAGGACATGAATGCCCCAGAATGCCACTAAAGCTTCCAAGAGCTCACAAGCTCCAAGGAACACAAGAAATCAAAGTCTCAACAAACAGCCTGGGCTTTTTCTTAAGTCTATGTATGTTCATATGTTTGCAACCAGCATTTGCAGAAACTGTCCTTATGAGAGCCCCCAACAACCACCCCATAAAATCGCAGGCTTCTTAAGATGCTGGTGTGAGAAACCATGATGATCCATCAAATTGGCCTTCACTTTGAAGTGTAAATAATCTTTCTTTGATAATGTGTAAATAATGTGTCTGTATAAATAATAATAAAGTATAAACAGCCTGGCTTTCTTCATTCTCTATACCCTCTCCAAGTCTACACACAAAGTCCCCAGCTTTGTGCTCCACATATCCCCATCTAATTTTTCCCGTGCTGTTTTGTGTGTTTTTTTTTTTTTTTCCAATACCAGGGGATGTGGCTCTAAATCAGCCAGACATGTGTGTCTACCGTCGGGGGAGAAAGAAGAGGGTGCCCTACACCAAACTGCAGCTCAAAGAACTGGAGAACGAGTACGCCGTTAACAAGTTCATTAACAAGGACAAGCGGCGGCGAATCTCGGCTGCCACGAATCTATCCGAGAGACAAGTGACCATTTGGTTTCAGAACCGAAGAGTGAAAGACAAGAAAATCGTCTCCAAGCTCAAAGACACTGTCTCCTGATGTGGGCCAGATTGGCCACAGAGTTTAAATGCTTTCAGTTGCCTCCAAAAGACTTTTGGAAAGACTTGAATATGTATTTAATTCCCCCAATCCCCTGCCAGTGATGGCAAATTTTGTGAATTGTTTTTCTCTTTTCCCCTTTTCTGGCTCTAAAACCTTTTGCTGCCCAACCTTTGTATTTCTGTTTCTTTCTTATTATTGATTTTGCTCTTGTCTAGGTTTATTTTTTATGACTTTTTAATGTTCTGTTTCTCCCTCCAGGCCAGTATAAAGGACTTGAAGTATTTTTGAATAATCCCTCCAAATGAATTTCAGAAGTGCCATTCTGATTTTAGGGTTTTATTTTTTAAAATAGCTCTTTATGCCTGTTTCCAGCACTTACTATCTTCATAATCCATTAGGGCAAAAGGATTTGGATTTGCAGTCATTCATATCCTGTGATGGGTAATTGAATCATTAGCTCTCAGCAGTCACCCTGGGGCAAATGGAAACAGCTCTGGGCAAGCAGTATTCTAGGGTCATTGGGAAAGTCTGAAAACAGGAGGCTGGAGGTACTGTGATGGCTTTTAAAGCAGCTGCCTTATTAAATAGGGTTTGTATCAATAGTGGAGTGAAGACAATCTTTCCGACATTGGGCCGTTTGCTGTTGTATATGTACAATACGCCCTGTAGATTTGTGCTTTTATAATCTTTAATTTGGAAATAATGTGTCTTCATGGATGCCTTCATTTCTCTAGACACAGATATTTAAATGTCTGCAATTCGCAGAGTGACCCATGGATGGTATAAATGCATTCCCTCTCCTTGGCCTCCAATTTGTGGGGCTAGAATTGAGGCCATCTTCTCAGTTCCCTTAAAGAGGTTTGAATCGATGTGGCCATGGGTGGGAACTTTAATCCAGAACCCAGTGAAGAATTTGACTGAACAAATGTATTGGGCTCTTTCGGAGCTTAAAGCATCTGACAAATGTGGGAAATGTGGAGCTCTGAAGTCCAGGAAGAAAAAAATAAAAGATGTCTCTGAAAATGATGATAAATAACTACTTTTAAAGTGCTGCATATTTATACAACAGATTATTTTTGTAGATGCAATGTCTGTGAGCTGAGACACATGGGCAGTGCTTCAGGCATTTAAAAAATCACTTTTTACTCCTAGGGAGATGCAAATAAACAGAACTCTCTTGTTTCTTCTGAGTCTTTATACATTAGTTTTCTTTTTCCAAGCTCTTGTTGCCTCTAGAAACTGTTCTTATTTATTATAAAATTGTGTTATCCCAAATGCCATGGTTCCTTGTAGATGAAGGAAACGCAACACCAGTTCTGGTCTCTCAAACCTCCAGGCTGTGCACTTCCATCACCCTTTCCCCCTCCTTCTCCCGTGGCTTTAACATAAATAGTGATATCTTTAAATTAGGATATAATTTGTGGTGTCTAAAATTATATTTTTCTACCAGACCAGCTTTAAAAAATTCCCCAATAAAATTCGACTTCTCTTTCAAAAGAAAATTATCAGTTTATTCAGATGGCTTTATTTTTTAAACCAATATAATACATATGTGCTCGGGTTGGCGATTTTCTTCCTAGAAAGGCTGTTATAAATATCTATTCTAGGAAGGTTTTGAAATTAGTCAAATCCATATTTGGAAACTGAAAAAGAAACATTTCAAGCTTATCCCTTATCGCTTTCTCCCGGCAGTCTGCATACAGAAGTTGAAGGCTGAAACCATAATTATACACCCTAAACCTCTAGACGCAATTTTTAGGCACTAGGAACTTTATTTCTGAGGGCTTTTTGCCACTCAGGGAAATGGCCGCTAAGGAACTGGATGTCTCCTCGTTGTTAGCGCCCGGGCGCAATGATTTCAATGGCTGCTAACTTTTTGGTATGAGAGTTAAATATAGTTGTTTAAAACCTCACACAATATGTAAACTCTTCTAGTGGGAGAATTCCCCTATGGATCTGCCAGAGAAAACACCGAGACCCAAAGTTTAGAGCTACTTTCGTTTTCTCCGCTTCGGCTTGATTTTTTTTTTCTCCCGTATCTTGCAACCGACTGCGAGCAGGCAACTTCTTTTTAATTGAGAGACAGATAAGCAGGCAGGAGCAGAGACAGAAAAGGAAAAGTGACCACGATTCAATCTCTCAAGAAGAAATAACTCCTGAAAATGGGGCCACACCGCCCCGACGTTCCACTTCAGTTAGAGTCACTAACATATTTCTCTTTTTCTCACAAGATGTGTTATTTAAAACGGGCCTGTTTCCCTTCTCCATCGTCGTTTCTCTCCACTTCTTTTCTTTTTGTAAATTCCAGACTCCAGAACCGCACCCCATCTCCCAGGTCCATTTCTCAGGTTTCCTGCCATGGATGGTAGGGAGGATTGCCTCGAGGTTTTCCTTTCATCTGTAGTTTGCCGGTCAATTTTCCCCTCCTAAGAGAAACAGGAGGATTGCTGAAGATGAAAACTGCGTTGAAACGCTCTCCAGTGGAATTTGAATTGACGGCTAAATCAATAACAGATGAAGACTTTGTTATTTATATACATTCCTTTTATATTCCGAATTGAGGAGCGGAGCCGATCAACGGCCGGAGGGCTGGTAGTGAGACCCACGAGGCGAATGGAGGAAGCTTCGGAGACAGGCCTTTGCTGCGGGTGGAGACTGAAAGGGCACCGGCAGAGCGCCTCCAAAACCTGGCAGGTTTCGAGCGCCGCCGGTGGAGAATCAAGGCCCGCGCGTCTACGCGCGATCCAAGAGGCGAAGGAGACTTCGGCGCTGGGACTTACCGCCAGACAAAGGGGCGGCCGCGACCCTTCCCAGTCTCTGGCAGCCATCCGGATCCCTTTGGCTCCGCCGTCCCGGCCAGCCTTGCCGCTACCATCTCCGGCGTTTCGAGATGCTCGGCTGCCTGGCCGCGGGCCGTGACCGCAAAGGCTGGCGACCCCAGGCCGGCTGAGCCGTCCTTCACTGTTGATCTTGACCGTGCGGCGGCGCCTCGCCAGGCGTGGAGCTCGCTCGCCATCTCCTGGGCAGTAGGCGGCATTGGCAGAGCTCGCCGTGTAACTCCGAGACCATATATCCTCCTTTCCCATTCTGCAGTTCACCAGCCAAGCCTCTGGCACCCTCCCACTTCGCCGCCCTCCTTCCCTCCCTCCCTCCCTGTCTCCAGCCTGCCAGCTCTAACATAAAACTGTGTCTGCTGGACCTAGGAAATCATAAGCCCAGGAGACGAGATGGGGCAGCTGGGCATCATCTGAGCCAAGGAGAAAGAAGAGTCTAGTTGTTCGTCTTTCCTATTTCTCCCTTGATTCCTTTATACCTCTAGTCCCGTTGGGCAAACCGCAGCAAGCATCCGCCTAAAAGTCCGAGGTAGACACCCCTGGACCTGGAAATGGTACTGAGATAGGAAGACAAAAGACTGCAAGCACCCCCTTGGAACTGGAACTTTCAGACTTAGGGAGGTTGTAGCTCCTCGAAAACAGGGCGAGTTTCCCTGAGAGCCTAGGCTTCCTAAGTCCCCAGGAACTGAGGTTGCAGCGCGTGCCTAAACCCCCCACGAAAGGACAAGGGAATGGAATATGTCTCTGTTTCTGAGCTCCTAAGGAAACTCTGACGGAGCCCTGAGGAGCCCAAACTTGCCACCCCCCCACCCCCACCCCCTACCCCCGCCCCAGAGCGAGGGGAAGAGGCCGATTGCGTTCCCCAGAGCCGCCCAATTGGTCGCCATAACTCACACAATAAAGTCGCAGCGCGGTGGTCAGCCTTGCCCTCCGGCGGCGCCTGTGTGGTCTCCGTGCCGGAGCTGGCGGTCTAACCAATTCCAGCTTGGCTCGGGGACCGCGAGGCGGGCTGCAGGCTGGGGCGGAGGCAGGTCGCTGGGGGTCTTGGGACCGGAGGCAAGAAAGGAGGATCCTGAGCCCTCTGGCCACACTGGACTGGAGGAACTGCGGCTGGGGGCTGCCTCATTGCTCCCAGCAAGGGAGCGCTGCCGCCCGCCTCCCTGTTCGCCAGACCGCCGAACCCGCCAGCGGCCCGCGCGCCCCTGGAGGCGCGGAGCAGAGGAACGCAGTTAGTCCGCGGCCTCGGTGTGCCTCGGTGTGCCCCGCTGTTCCCGGTCGGTGGCTCTGGTCTTCTGTTCTTCAACACCAGGTCAGGGCAGCTCGCTCTACTGCACGCCACGGAATGAATGAACACCTTGGAACTCTGGTTTGCTGGGTGTAATCGCCAAGGTGAACTGCTGGCTATTAAAAGAATGTAGCCTTTGGCAACGATTGTCCAATCAAGCAGCCCGGGTCCTCAGGCCAGCACTCTCCACGGACCTGGATGCTGACTGTACTAGGAGCAGAAGGCTGGGCAGTGGTGAAGCACACCAGGAGTGATGTGAAGCCGCCTTCCTGGGCGCCAGACTTGGGCAGGATTTGTGATGCGTTTCTCTTCTATCAGCAAACTGTGCCTGCAGCCTGGGACGTGGGGCTCAGGCAGCCCTGGGTTTTCACTGCCAGGTCACCTGTGCACAGTCCAGTCCAGAGGGATGAGGTGGGGAGGGACGGGGTAGGACTAGCTTTGCTAAGGCCTACGGACCGAGGATGACCTTACCAGAGCAAGGGCTCTCTGGACAAGCCAGGAAGTGCACCCTACTGGAAAAGGCCTCAGCTGCAAGTGAAAGCTGGTAGAAGCAAGCCTGACCCAAGTAGCCAGCAGAAAACGGGAGTGCAAAGCCAGTCAAGACCAAGAAGAGTCCCAAGGGACATTAAGGCAGAGGTACCCGATGCCCAATGCCCCCCAGCTCCTGAAATCGTCCAGAAAACTCGAAGAGGCTTCCATCTTCGTTCAGTATGACTTGGCTCGGCCTGGCAACCTCGTCCTTCGCCATCGAATATTGCGGGTGTTATCTTAATACCCTGAATGGGGGCGGGGGGGGGGGGGGGGAAACGGGTCGGGGGATGTAGGCGGTGCTGAAATGACCGGCTTTGAAGAACCTGCAGGCGAAGTTTCGTCCAATCGTCTGAGCCTGTCCCTCTTATTCCCGGTTGTAACTAAATACTGCTGCGAGCGCAGCTCAAGCCCTTTGTTGGAGATGTGTGAGCGCAGTCTCTACAGAGCGGGCTATGTGGGCTCGCTTCTGAATCTGCAGTCGCCCGACTCCTTCTACTTCTCCAACCTGCGACCGAATGGCGGCCAGTTGGCCGCGCTTCCCCCTATCTCGTACCCACGCAGCGCGCTGCCCTGGGCCACCACGCCCGCCTCCTGCGCCCCAGCGCAGCCTGCTGGTGCCACCGCCTTCGGCAGCTTTCCCCAGCCCTACCTGGCTGGCTCTGGGCCTCTCGGCCTGCAGCCCCTGGGCGCCAAAGACGGATCCGAAGAACAGGCCAAGTTTTATACTCCCGATGCGGCCGCGGGGCCGGAGGAGCGTGGCCGTGCGCGGCCGCCCTTCATCCCGGAGTCTAGTCTGGCCCCTGCGACCGCTGCTCTCAAAGCGGCCAAATACGACTACACGGGTACGGGCCGCGTCGCGCCAGGCTCTTCAACCCTGCTCGAGGGGACACCCTGCTCCGCCGGCTTCAAGGACGACGCCAAAGGCCCGCTCAACTTGAACATGACAATGCAGGCCGGCGTCGCCTCCTGCCTGCGACCTTCGCTGCCCGACGGTAAAGGGTGGCCAGGCTCCCCAAGCAAAGCTCCCGGGGCCGGGGTGGGAGGTGGGGTGCTGGGAAGAGTGTGTAGAGGGAGGGAAGCCGCCAGGGGCGGGCAGGCAACTGGGAGCGGGCTGGGCTGACTTGGGTTGGGGCTGTGTTGCAGGCCTGCCGTGGGGGGCGGCCCCGGGGAGGGCCCGAAAGAAGCGGAAACCCTACACAAAGCAGCAGATTGCGGAATTGGAGAACGAATTCCTTCTCAACGAATTCATCAACCGGCAGAAGCGCAAGGAATTGTCCAACAGGCTAAACCTCAGCGACCAGCAAGTCAAAATTTGGTTCCAGAACCGGCGTATGAAGAAGAAGCGCGTGGTGCTGCGAGAGCAGGCGCTGGCATTGTACTAGCCCCGGGTGTGTCCCCGGCGGAGCTGGGCCTGCCTTTTTTTCAAGGCCTGCCCGTGAAGGAAGACAGGGGATGGGGCTTTTTCTTCTGCTCCTTCTCCACTGGTTCCAGGTACCCTCCCTCTCAGACAGCAGCCCCAGAAGCCTGCAGGAGATTTGTTTGGAAACCTGGCCAGTTAAGCGTCCCTGCTTTCCCCCTTTCTCAGAGAAACGTGCAGAAGTGACAGCCTCGGCCTTGAGGTTTCCGGCGTGGACGTCTAGGGTCACCTGTCCTAACTCTTAGCTGGGGTGTATCCCCTGGACTCACTTTGCACCCTTGTACTAGCATTTCTGCTTCCACCTGATTCGTCTTCCTATGCCCTCCTCCCCAGCCCTTTCTGCATCCAGCAGGCACCTAACTAGGGCTCAGAGTGAAACCGAACTTAGGAAGACCTTCCCGGCAGAGTAGAAAGGGCTGACAGCACAATTCTGTCTCTTTGCAGCCAAACTCCTTGTGGCAAAGCCAGGATCTTGACTCTGGAGGAAGGAAAGGGCACCGTTCTCCCTTGGGAGGACAGTGGCCGCCTTAGACCTTCAGAAGGAAAAAGGAGTAAGGGGGCGTGGTGGCCAGACAAACTCCAGAGACACCTCGGAATCCAGGCAGGGCTGGCCCTCCAGCTGGGCTGAATGGATTGGGCACTTCCTTCCCATGGATGGGATGAGGGAGGCTGGGGCTCCACAGCAAACGGCAATCTCCAGTCGGACTGGTAAAATCCCCATTTCTCCCACGTCCTCACACATACCTATGCCAGAGCCCTCCACTTTGTAACTGGACCCCCAGAGCTGAACTCTGGTGAGGCAAGCTCCTAGTTGGCTTTGAGGCTGAGTTGCACCAGGAGGAGGGGAAACATCCAGGGGGAGGTGGGAGTGAGCCAGGAAAGAGGTGGGGGGTCCTACATTCTGCCTGTCCATAAGGCTTTTCTGGAGAGGTGGGAAAAGGTGTCCACTGGTCTGTCTTTCTTTCTTGAATTATGGTAATGAATCACTGCAGGGAGAGGTTAACTCTCTCCCACCAACCAGAAATCAGGAGGGTTAGAAAGGAGGCCCTTCAGATCCTCAGCCCCATCTCTTCTCTCAGCCAAGCAGAGAGAAGCAGAAGTTCCCTCTCCTCATCCTCTTCACTGCCCACCAGCTTCATCAGGGGCCCCATTGCTGTGCTCTTTCTGAAGCCGCGTCTGACCTGCTCCAGCAGAGCCTGAGAGATTATGGGCCCTGTCAGGCTTGCTCGGTGGAGGCTGGGGTTGCTGAATGCCAGGTAGAGATGTCCTGGATGTGTTGGGGTGTCCTACCTTGATTTCAGTGACCCTAAGGGCCCCCCAAGCTCCTTCTATCGTCTCTGCCCCTTCTCCACCTCCTTCAGAGAAATAGCTCCCTCTCTTCTAGTGAGATGCACGACAGCCAAAGAGTTGAAAATTTTTTCTCAAAGTACGATGATGTTTATTCTCAGTGCAAGACCAAGAATCTTCAGTACAAGATCTGGAATGGACACCTCATGGGGCACTCTGAGCCTCAGCCCAACTGACCTCAGTTGATGTTTAGATGAATTCCATTTTCTCTGCTATCTAATAATTTTTGTATGTGTTTTGTTTATTTTGTCAAAAACAATAGCTTGTATGTATCAGACATACAGAAATGTTTTCAGTGGAAATAAATATCCAAGTCCCAGGCAAGCTGTCACGGGACTGATGTCGGTTTTTCAAAATGTTTCAGATTCTCTTCTAGTGGTTTTCAGGTCACCAAATTCGTTTTTCTTTCCCGGTTGCTGTTTCACTATGGGTGTCGACTTGACTGTTCATTAAATGAGAAAATGGCTTCCAAGTCAGTCAGGAAATGGTGTATAAAGCCTATGAACAAAATATATAAAATACTAAGGTAGGGGAACCATGAGCAGCTTTCAGCGTGTCCCACACACTAAGAGAACCCTCGGCTTGTTGCTAGCCGGGACTTCTGCATTTTGCCTAAATTCTCAAACTTTGAAGCTTTCTGTTATCAGGGGGCTGCCAAGATAGGAGGTTCCTTGGACTTCAACAAAAAACGTCTCTCCCTGCCAATGTTTTTCCAGTCAGGCTTCTTGTGACTAGCCTTATGTCCTGTGGAAATCCTCCATACTGGTCCAGGAGCCCAGCAGCCTCCCTTGGGAAATGTGGACCCAGCACCCTCTAGGTCTTCAGAGCCTCTAAACCAGGCCAGGAAACCTGGGGCCTGCTCAGTATTCTGAGCTCTTGCAGACCCCAGCTCCCTGCTAGCTCAGAGATGTAAACTAGAGAATTACTAGCTTTTAGCAAGTGGAAGAATTAGAAAAACATTAAGTCTCTAATTTTGAGCATTCAATGGTTCCAACTCCCCTTCTCTGAAGCAAATCTGATGAAATATATTTTAAACAGCTCGTTTTAAAAAAAGAAAAAATGAAGCAAGAAGCTGCTGAGGCAGGCCCTATTATTTAGAAATGCTGATAGGACTCAGGGAAGCAATGGTATCAGAACTGAGTCTCTCTGAGTCCGGTAAGGTTTGCCCCCTTCAAAATAACCAAACAAAGGCAGAGGCCATACTCGGACCTCAGGTATGGCCGGCTGGGTAAAGGGCCAGGGAACCAGACTTAGACCAAGGCCCTATGGCCACACAGGGAGACCATTTTCTCTGCAATATACGGCATTATATCATTGTGTTCTTTCGCTTTAGCCTGGATGTAGGGTGGAAGGAGATATTCGTGAAGACCACTCCCCAAACAGATTGAAATTATTCTAAGTGTAAAATTTTGTCTGTTGACTGGAGCTTCAGTAGTGTTTTTCAAATCCATCTCTTTTGCTGATCCACATGAATATAAAAGGCGATGGTGTCCTTTCTCCCCTCCTAACCAAAGTCCCAGCAGGGATTTGGAAGCACGATGAAATCTGAAAAAAATACCCCAGCAAAATGCTGAAATCTGAGTGTTTAACATTCCCTCGCACAAAGACAAATGCGTCCTCAGAAATGCTGCAGTCTAGGCGGCCTCTTGACCAAAGAAAAGGTTTTTAAACAAGGAAAAACGGCTTGGTCTGGCATTCAACCGGCTGAGAGCTCAGAGGGCCGGCCAAGAGACGCTTTTAAGGCCTGGGGGCTCTCCCCAAGGGAGGCGGGCTGGGGAGGCTTCCGGGAGGCGGGCGCGTGGAGGAGAAACCCAGAACCGTTGTAAATATTCATGTCTGTGGGGGTGGGGGGAGGGTGTGCCCCTTCACCCCGCCTCTTCCAGCTGCACCCACCCCCCACTTAGTGGGGGCGGGGGGCACAGCGGCTGTCCGACCGTCCTTGGACAAAGGTAATCTCCCCACATTTTTGTTCTTCGGTCACTTGACTTAGGGAGCCCATTCCGAAGACTTTTCAGGGAAGGGACAGGCTCTGGGTGTTCCCCTGCGTTTCTCCTCTTCTTTCGTTTCCTAAAAGGGCATAAATAATTAAAGTTTGGCAGGGAGGAAAAGCTTTCTTGCAGAACTGTAGTGGCAATAAATGAAATGACTCAGAATCTCTTCCCCAGTCAGTTTTTACGAGAGCTGCCAGACAGTGTCTGTTCACGTTCTCCAGATACCAGGGGCGCCCTGACAAAGTTAAGGTCAAGTTAGTGTCTTATCTTGGGTGGCTCAAAATTACCGCATCGCGTCCGGGCGCTGCGCGGAAAGCTACCACTCGTGGAGCTGCGGACTGCGAAGACAGGGGCCGGTGCACTCCCTGCGCTTCGTGGGGCCGCGCAGGCAAAGACGAGGCCACAGCCCCTGGATCTTCACGGTAGGTTCTCGAGCCGGACGCGCGGGTCGGGAGCTGCGGTTTTCCTTGGGTTTCAGGGTGAGGATGGAGGAGAAAGCTGGGGCCAAAGGGCGAAGCGGGCTGGGCCAAGAACGAACGCCTTGGCTTGGTTGTGGGGGGTGGGGGTCCGCGCTAATGCGCAGAGAAGGGCCGGCCGCCCCCTTCCCTGTGCACCCATGAGCCGCTGCAGATGGCGCACCCTCCCCCGCCAAAGCGCGCCTCCAGCCCGAGCGCCGTCGCCATGTCGTTGAACTTGAATGGTTCGTCCTCCCCCATTTCCCTCTTTAACGGTCAGCAGGCTCCACTTTGGGGGCAGCGGGCTGCTTGCGCCCCACCCGTGCAGAGAGAAGGTGCCAGAATCTTGCGCACTTGCAGACACATAAAGAGCCAGCCGGGGGGCACCCCGCGGCCCCTGCCCTGGGTCTTGAGCGGCCGCGGGGCTAATGTGCAGTGTCCGGGGAGCCATTTTAGGAGAGAGATCCTGGGGCGTCAACTCCGAGCCCGAAAGGGAGAGGTTTGGGCAAGAGATGGAGATGGGGAGGCAGACAAGTGTGCCAGCGGTCTAGGCTGAGGAGAAGGGGGCGAGCTGGAATCTGGGCGAGGGTGCCAGGTGTGTGCAGGGTGTATGCAAGGATGGGCAGTTCTTGGATGGGGGGTTTCTTGCTCTCCAGCCCCACCGACCTGTTTGCGCAGTGTTCGGAAGGAAGCTGAGGTGGGAGGGGGCGGAGGAGAGAAAGTGGGAGGGAGAATGGGAGGGAGGAGATAAAAGAGGAAGGGGGCAACATTGGTCAGAAAAATAGATATGCGCTCTGATCACCCGCCTTTTCTCTGTCAGTCGGCATGGTGGGCAGAGCTCACGGCACGGGCACTGCGGCGACTGGGGCCAGGGAGGGAACCAGCCTCACAACCTGCACTGTCTGTCTCGGGCGCAGGGCTGAGGCCTGGGACAAATGCTGGGATTGATTGCCTGGCAGAGGAATCCTGGGGAGCGAGAGGCAACCTCTTGCCCTCAGTTCCGGGATTCGGATTTTGGGAGCTTTTTTCTAAGAGACTGGTTTCACCTTTGGAAAACGCTGGCTTTCCTGAGGCTGAGCCCAGGCCTCGCCTGGACCCACCCTACCCCCCCACACCCCGGGCTAGAAAAGAGGGACGCAGCCGCCGCCGAGGAGAGTGAGGCCTTGGGGAGAGTGGATGGGGGGCCCTCAGGGTCGAGTGGAGAAGACGGGCTTAAACCAGGAGGCAAGAGCGGCTGAGAGCCCGCCCCTCACCCCCAGAGCCAACGGACCTCCAGGGAGCCCACAGGGGCCCTAGGGTGCTGCAGAAGCCCAGGGAAGGCGCGGCACGGATGCGTAGGCCTTGGCGGGGCTCCGACACAGGGAAGGAGCTGGATGTGAGGCTGGTTGGTCTTATCCAGGCCAGAAGGCAGAGGGTGAGACGGGCGGAGGCACCGGCGGTTTGTCTCTGCTTGCTTGATTGCGGAAAAGCGGGAAGCCAGGCACCCTGAGAGTAGGACTCCAGATCCTTTTGTTCAGCAGACCCCCAAGGTTCTGGAGGGCCACGGGGTATCTCCACTGGCTGAACTCCCTCCTTGCTTTAGCACTGCAAGAGAAAAGGCGGAGAGGCGACAGGGAGAGAGATTGAGGCGGGGACACATAGCTGGGGCAAAGGAGGAGAGAGGGTCAGGGGACCGAGTGAGCCAGCGGCTAGGAGGGAAGTAACAGGAAGGAAGAAGAAAAAAGGAGACGGAGAAGTGAGAGCAGAGAGGACCGGAGAGACAGGCAAGTGAGAAGACTGAAGGGGGACAAGGAAGGAGGAAGAGAAGAGAAGGCGACAGGGCCGAGTGGGCACCGAGACCCTGAGCCGGGTGAGCTCCTGGTAGGCTTTTGGCGTGAGTATTTTGAGGCTGGCCTTCGCGCTCCGGGTCGGCAGTAGAGAGAGCCAAGTTACTGCTCGGCGTGAGCGCCGGGCAGAGAAATATGTAAATCAGGGCTCCTGGCTCCCCGAGAGCGGCGCAATTACGCGCCTTGAACTAGAAGCAACAAGCTCCTGACGGGCAAACTGAAGAGGGTGGCGGCGTCACGGGGGAGGGAGCGGCTGCAGGAAGGGGTGTAGGGGGTGGGACCCTCACACCCTCACACCTAGTCCCCTGTGCCTGGAGCCGGGGCTCCCCCTCCGCGCTCCGCTTCTTTCCCTTCCCCCTTCCTCCCCCTTCCTCCCCCTCCCTCCTCCTCCTCCTTGCCGGCCTCAGTCCGCGTACTTAAAGCGGCGCGGGCAGGCGCGGGCGGGCGGCCCAGCCGGGCGGTGGCAGATGCACCCAGCAGTGGCAGCCGCCGGCGGCGCACAGGTGACCGGCCTGCTGCACAGCCTGGTCAGGGGGCTCCCAGGGAGAGCTGGCTGGAGAGGGAGGCCGATCTGCCCCCAGCGCGCGCGCGTCTCGGCGCCAGGAGCCGTCCCGGGGCGTGTTGGCGAGCACTGATATAGATATAAGGACATTTCTCTCCATGGCGTCACGTGACATAATTACCACCAGAATCAATCAAGATGAATTGCACGTCAGCGCCCGGTGGGGATTTTTGCTTAGTTGATCCTGGCCCAAGCCTCTTGTGCAATCGATGGCTCAGGTTGGCGGCGCGGGGAGCGGCCCAGGGCTCGCCGGCGCGCACGCCGCGGAGCCATGAACGACTTTGACGAGTGCGGCCCGAGCGCAGCCAGCATGTACCTGCCCGGCTGCGCCTACTATGTGGCCCCGTCGGACTTCGCCAGCAAGCCGTCGTTCCTGTCGCAACCGTCGTCCTGCCAGATGACTTTCCCCTACTCTTCCAACCTGGCGCCGCACGTCCAACCCGTGCGCGAAGTGGCCTTCCGCGACTACGGCCTGGAGCGCGCCAAGTGGCCATACCGCGGCGGCGGCGGCAGCGGCGGCGCAGGGGGAGGCGGCGGCGGGGGCGGCCCCGGCGGGGGCGGCAGTGGCGGCGCCGGGGGCTACGCTCCCTACTACGCGGCTGCTGCGGCGGCGGCGGCGGCGGCGGCGGCGGCCGAGGAGGCGGCCATGCAGCGCGAGCTGCTCCCGCCCGCGGGCCGCCGGCCGGACGTGCTCTTCAAGGCGCCCGAGCCGGTGTGCGCCGCGCCCGGGCCGCCGCACGGCCCGGCGGGCGCCGCCTCCAACTTCTACAGCGCCGTGGGCCGCAACGGCATCCTGCCTCAGGGCTTCGACCAGTTCTACGAGGCTGCGCCCGGGCCCCCGTTCGCCGGGCCGCAGCCCCCTCCGCCGCCCGCGCCGCCGCAGCCCGAGGGCGCCGCCGACAAGAGCGACCCCAAGACGGCGGCCAGTGGCGGCGGGGGAAGTCCCTGTGCCAAGACGACCCCAGGCTCGGAGCCCAAGGGGGCGGCGGAAGGCGGCGACGGCGAGGTGCCCCCGGGGGAGGCGGGGGCTGAGAAGAGCGGAGGCACAGGTAGGCACCGGACGCGGGGTGGGCGGCTGGGCTTGGGGCCGTGGGCGCGGGGGGGCGGAGGGGGCCTCCCTCTGCTTGCGCCGTTTTATGTGCTACTTTATAAGCGTTCGAAGGGGTTTATACATCCTATAAGATTTCCCTGGCCGTTGTAAAGCGTGTTTACGATAGGAAACCAATTTAGGTGGGCTTAAGGTAGACTTCGAGGACGACATTAATCGCTGCAGAGAGCTTTCCCCCAGTTTTGTGCGTGGGGGGGTGGTCCTAGAGACCGTGGAGGGAGGTAGAAAGGGAGGGGAGATTTCAAGCCAATTTGTGAGTGTGGACACTCGAGCCTCCTGCTTTTAAAGGAGTGGGGTGTTGGGGAGAGTTTGATCCTTAAACTGGACTTTATCCAAGCCTCTGCCTGACGCACGCTGCTGGCTGGAGTCGAGTAGATGCCCGGCACGCTCGTGTTTCTCTCCCTTCTGAGTCCAGCTCAGAGCCTGCCTCGCTCTCGCTCTCTGCTTCCCACCTCGATGCCAGGCTGTGTGTGTGTGTGTGTGTATGTGTGTGTGTGTGTGTGTGTCGGGGCGTGAACACAGGTCCACGCCCGCACTCTCCTGTGCCCGCCCATATATCATCCCCCACGACGCAGGCAGGGCCTTTCAGCCGCAGCAGGGACGTCCCCAACCGGCCGAGGCCTGGCCCTTGCGCGGCCCGAGCGGGTAGCCAGGGGTGGGCAGGCAGTGGCCTCTCTTACCCCTTGGTCTCTTTAACTTGCAGTGGCCCCCCAGCGGTCTCGGAAAAAGCGCTGTCCCTACACCAAGTACCAGATCCGCGAACTGGAACGCGAGTTTTTCTTTAACGTGTACATAAACAAAGAGAAAAGACTCCAACTCTCTCGGATGCTCAACCTTACTGACCGGCAAGTCAAAATCTGGTTCCAGAATCGCAGGATGAAAGAAAAGAAACTGAACAGAGACCGTCTGCAGTATTTCACTGGAAACCCCTTATTTTGAGAGCTCCAGGATCACCCCTCTCCCCTGAACCCCACGCGCCCACTCTCCTCCCCACCAGCCTGCCCTGAGCAGGCCCAATGTCCTTGGGTTTAATGACGCCTCTTCTCTGTGGAACTCCACGATTCCTTCCCACGGTCAACTCGGGACCTCCCAGCGACCACTGCAGCCTGCGGACGAGGTCGGGGACTTGGCCGAACGGATCCTAATAAGGGGAAAATGGTAAATGCAAACGTCCCTTTACAATTTTACCGCCAATGTGCTGTTGTTCTTCCCTCTCTCTGAGCTCCCGTGGGGACGCTGTGGGATCTGTAGAGAGTTAGGCCGAGGGGCTGGAAGGCACTTGTTTTTGTTCTGAGTTTAAGGGACTGCATCTTTTCCCCTTGGTGAATGCAGATTATTTAAACTCTGGGAAATGTACCTTTGGTCTATCGTATCAAGGCATGAGTCACTGTCTTTTGTGTGAATAAATGGTTTCTAGTAAAATGAAGGTTATAGCTTCAATACACTGTATGAATTTTCCTCTTTGAAGAAGTTTAGTGCCTGATTAGGATATTTTTGTGGCCAGAACCTTCTCCCCCAAGCAACTGAAAATCAAGTGAAAAGCTTTATAATCCCGATAAGATAAGACTTGTTCTCTCCTATCCCTTCTAAGCTACACTGGCATTAAAAATCACTTTAGGGATGACTTTCTGAATTGAAGATGTGACCCAGCCATGCTGGTGCTGCCTTATCCAGGCAATGAGGCTGGGACAGCAGGACCTAAGAAACAAGTCTCCTTGCCCACCTCACCCTATCCTACACCCAGGGTAGTAAACTTGGAATTCCTTAAAAAAAAAAAAAAAAAAACTGGGTAGGAGATCCAAATTCACTCTTAATAAGATGTCAAGGAGTCAGGGTCCCTTAAAAGAAGAAATAAAAACTAGAACCTTTCATTGAAACAAAACTAATTTTCTAAAGGGATGGTATCAGGGGTGGAGAGGGCCTGGGTCCTTGCTGGTGTCACAGGGACCTGGAGCAGAGAAGGTCTCCCTCACTGCCCCGCCTTGGAAATAGGGCCCAGGACTGCAGACCACTTCTCACAGCAAATACCGATTCAAGTTAAAGAATGTGGTGGAGGCTGCATCGCACTTTATGTTGCAGGGCCAGGCCAGGCTGTTTACAAAACCTTGAACTGTCTAGACAACACCATAAAAGCCAAAGTTCTAAACAGCTTAATTGGGTTATATTATACACCTTCTGGTGGGCCCAAAAGAGATTTCCGCCATGTGCCATAAACTGGAAGAGTGAGAAAAGCTTCTCTTTCTCTGAAAAGAGTAAAGTGAATCTTATGACTCTTAACCTCTCATAAGTCCAAAGTCAAAAAATAAATCCATGAGCTATACAGCACCCCATGCATCTTCCAAGGAGGCATGCATTTCCAAATGCAGAATTTTTTTTAATTATCAAAGCTTTTGGAAGGAAGGAAAAACATAAGTGCATAAGTGTATGCCTTTGAACTTCCAAAATGTCAAGGTCATCACCTTTAACCTTTCTGAATAATTAGGCGCCTTAAGGTTCTTCTGTGATATTCAACTACCACCCACTCTCACACACACATGCTCACACACATCCAGAGCCCCACACACATTTATGACCACACAGAATCATATCGAGGGCTCCCCATAAATCTAAGCAAATTCCTAATTTCAGGATCAATAACCTTAATTTCCCTTCAAACATTTGTGTAATTCAGTACCAATTGACTTCTTTTAAAAATACTGGTTATATTAAAATGTCTACCAGCATGCTTTTACTACAGCTAGGAAGTGCTGGTTGTTTTTTTTTTTTTTTTTTGCTGGGGCCGGGGGGAGTCATAGATAACAGTCCATTAGCTCTAATGAAGAAACGCGATTTTGAAAGTAGGCATTTGAAAAAGAAAGTTCTATTACAGACTTACTTCGTTATATTTGGGAAAAAAAAAAAGAAGTCACCCTGTCAAATAAGTTACTATACTTTCTATGATATGGAACAAGATAAAATATATTTATATTGTTTCCAAAAGCGTCCCTCAACGTTTGGTTAAGGATGCGATAGAAACAAAGCCTACAATTGAACAATTTCGTTCAGAAGGGGACTCCTTTGTTTGGAATCCTAGGCATCCGTTACAATGTCAGTGCCCTAGTAATGTGATCATTCCAGGAGGCTAAAACTGGTTTATTTTCTTCTCTCTCCATCTCTCTCTCTTGCTCGCTGGCTTGTTCTTTTTTAAATGCTGTGTCTAAATGTAGCAGCTTGTATGTGCACCACCTTAGTCAAGCCGAACCTAGAGATACCATTTCGCGTTTGCATGGCCTTGGAGAGCCACACGGGGGCGTGCTCACGTTCCAGAAGCCTCATTTGTCGGAGAGGCCGCGGTACCGTATCTTTCGGATACTGGATTCTAATATGCAATCTTAACCGGCTAGAAACCGCTAAGGTGTTTGCTTGCTGATTGTTTGTTCTCAGCAGCCACGAGGTTGGGAAGTTGTATAAAGACAGAGGAACGCGAGCAGATTCCTGAAATAAGAGATCACCTAATCGTTGTCTTCTTATAGATAAAGCTGTTGTAAAGAATACTTCGGTATAACCTGGTGGTGTCGAAGAGAGGTTTTTAAAAGACAAATGTGTGCATTTCAAAAAAATAAGCCATGCCACTGCAAGTTAAATTATGGAAATCAATTTTCTTGGTTTGCGAGCGATAGGAAGGTAGGACCACCCCTGCCTAAAACCGTGTCCGCCTTGCACGCTCTCCGACCGCCTGGGGTGATTAAAAGGCTTTTGTTTAAGACAGATAAGGGCGCCGGCAACTTAGCTGAGTGTGGTCTCAGAAAAATGAGACGCGTCGAGACCTAGCGGGTCGTTCTGCGCCAGGGACCCCCACCCCCACCCCCGGTAGTGCCTGGCGGTCGGGGCTACCGGTAGTGACCGGTAGTGACCGGGAGGCGCAGGCAGAACTGAGTTAGGGCTCCCGGCCATACTGAGCTAGTGTGGCGGCGGGGAGCAGTAGACAGTCCCGGGGAACGTTTGTACTTCAAGGTGTCGTAGAATGGTGTATGCATTTGAAGCAAACGGGGCTTTGCTTTTGACAGAACCCTGGCCACCCTTCCCAGCTGTCTGCTGGCCTTGAGCGTGGAGTTTGATTTTGGCATAAGCTCCTGAAAGCAGTTTTCTTTCCGTATGCTCTCCTCAACCCCATTCCCACCCCGAAAGCCCCTGACATTGCGGAGGGCCTGTGCCACCATCCAAGGACTGAAAGAGAAGTTCCAAAATGAAGGGTGGCGGTCCCTTCTTTCCTGAAGTTCATTGTAAAGCACACGCAACCCCGGAATTAGTGAGGACCTCCTTAACTTCGCTGTCTTTGCCCCCTCCCTCCAGGCCCCGGACTAAAGATTCTGGGTCCACCCCTGGAAGCTGGCATCTGGCTTCAGTGGAGGCTGGGGGCCATGAGTCTCTCCACCCCATGGGAGGCGCCAGCCAGAGGCATTGATGTTCCCCGCGGGCACCCTGGCTCCTGCCTGTCTGACTGTGGGTCCAGCTTAGCTATTGTGAATCGACATTTCCCGGGGCCTAACCTGGGCCTCAGTCCAAGTGGGGTGAGAGTCCTCCTCCCCAAATGTCGTTGTGTCCCTCTTTAGCCAGCTCCAGCGGGGGCGCTTGTGGTCTTGGAGGGCCCCTTGGCCTTGGCTGGCAGCCTCTCCTAGACCACGAGTGCTCCGCAATCTGTAGTCCCTTTCCTCTCGGCAGCGCCCAAGTTGAGTCTAAAAAAGACCGGGGGATTGGTGAATTGAACCAGGACTTCCCCAGGCTGCAGACCTGACCTTTCTGGGACCATTCAGGGCATGTGGGGCTCATGGAGCATGGCCCCAACATCTTGAGTCACTGAAGTCTCAGAGCTTGAAGGGAAGGGAGATTGGGAGAAGTAGGAGTCTTTTGTGTCTGCAAAGGGAGGAGGCTCCTAGGCTGCTGGTCCTTTTGCAGTGTCTCCCTAGACCCGTCTTTGCATTGGTGGCGGCTTCCCTGGCCACCCCGGTTGCCCTTTTGAGTTCTTTACACATTGGCTGGGAGGTGCACGGTGCAACCCAGAAGAGTTCTTGGAGGAAGCAGCTTTTAAAATTTGTGCCCATCCACTCTGCCCCCCAAAAGTGGCACATCTCTGAGAGGTCACTCAGGGCCTAAAATCAGTGGATCCCCAGGTCCACCCAGGCCCAGGGCCGCTGCCCTTCTTCCCGGTGACAGGAAGAGCAGATGCAAGTCACTTCTTGATTACAAATGCTAATTTCTTGCTGAAGCGACCCTTTTAATTTTTCTCTGGAAAGAACTGTGCCAGGGAGAAAGATGTCTTGATACAACTGGATATTCATCTCCTTTATGGTACAATATTGATTTATTATTAATGGTAACTGCTCCAACTGATCTAAAGATGATCGAAAACAGCAGCTATGTAGCTACATTAAATACTTGTAAGCAAAATAAAGCCTGGCCTTGAAAACCCAGCCTTTTCATTCCATTTGCTTTATCTTAGCCTTAGGGTCTTAAGCAAAGTTTCCATCCTCCCAGGTTCAGATCATTCTCTTCCTTGTATTGTTTCTATTTTGCTTGATTTTTATAATAAAATCCCTCCAAAATATTGGCAGTTTCTGGCCTCAAAGAGCTGGTCTGAAGATAAAAATTTGAAAAAGAATAAATAGAATTTTGTGATAATAGATTCAAAATGTGTCTCTGATACACCCCTCCAGTGAGTGACGATGACCTATTTAAAACCAAATCCAGTGTGGGAGTGACTGAGCCTGAAGGCACAGGGAGCTGAAACAGAAAGGCTCCCCAAATTCAGGAGGCAGAGGTCCTGGTTAACGGCAGATATACCCCTTCGGTGAGGAATTGCTGGTTTTTAGCTTGGATGTTTTCTTCATGTATAAATAAAGATTATGAAAGGACATTTGATGGGCATAAAATTTGCGATTAGATTGAACACTCTTGCCTCTCTTGTGGGATAGGGAGACCTGGACAGCGGAGTTCCGGGCAGCTCCCTTGGCCGACATGCAAAGGGAGGACAGTGGTGGAGCGCCAGGCTGGCGTCAGGGCGCCTGCCGAGAGCGTGTGCAGCGGGCACTTTGTCCAGCCCTGGGCACGCTTAGCTGTGGCTGAGATCATGATCTCCGCCTTGAGAGAAGGCAATTTTCGGGGTGCTAGTCCGTGGCTGTTAGCTTTGAATAGGACCTTAGCAGACTTGAGTCAAAAGTTGGGTTTTTTCCCCTGCCTTCCTCACTTCCCCACCCCCAAGTCTAAAAACAGCCACCCCTACCGAAGGTAATGTTTAAACCTCCGCTTCCTTAGCCGGCATCCCGCAGCCGGAGCAGTTAGAGGCGCCAGGCTTTTAACCTGACAATGATGTTGTATTTGAACAGCTGCGTAAAGGTTTAAAAGGTCTGTCTCATTGCCACTGAGGAGTTTTTTTAAAAGGGGTTATTGTTTGGGCGAGGGCACTGTGAGGGGACAGCCGAAGCGGTCCCAAGGCCGAAAATAATGTCCATCGACTTTTTCCACCAGGCCAGGGGAGATTCCTTTTAGGGAGGGGTGGACAAAGGGTTTGCTGGAAAAGGTTTTTGTGAAGGAGCGAGCGGGCTCCAGCAGGCTGAGCATCGGGCTCCCCCAAAAAACAAAAGGCAAGGCAGAAACCCAGTTTGCCCACAAGTTCAGTCTCTGGGCCTGAAATCCAAGGCCCGCCCCCGTGACAGGAGTGTGGGGAGAAGAAAACACGGACACCTCCCCAGACAGAGAACTGGTTTACGATCAGAGTTTCCGGGGCCCTTCTCCTCTCTCGGATGCAGGAAAGGGGATCCAGGAAGCCTGAGAACGGCTCCAGTGCCCTGGCCGGGCCCCTCACCCAAGGCAAACCTTTGGAAATCAAGTTTAAAGCTCCCTGCTGCTGCCCCGAGGCCGCGGCTTCCGAAGGACTGCTCACCGCCTGCAACAGAGAACGAGGGAGGAAGTTGTTGAAGAAGTTTCTCATAAAACTCTTGAGTTTCCATGGTGGTGATGGTGGTTGTTCTTTTAATGAGGTCGACCACAACCCCAGACCAAATCCTTTTTATAGAACTTTCCCTCACCAAAGGAAACAGAAGACTAAGGTTCTATCACCTCCTTTTTTCCCTCCCTTCCCTTATCCAAACAGAACCTTCTCAAATAATTTTAGGAATTGCCCCAAACTGTAAAACTCAACTTCTGACAAAAGTATGGCTTTTAATATTTGACAATTTGTGTTAAAACAAAAATTGACCTTCTTGGTTAGTAGCGAGGGGGAAAAATCAATAGTATAATTTTCAATAATTCATAAAGCGAACGCCATTATGCTAAATCTTAACTATTAATCTTATCCTTTACAAAGTCTCGATTGATTTGTTAATAAAATATCTTCCCGTGTGTGGCAACAGCGGGTATAACTCTTTAAAAACCTTCAGAAGCAAGAAAATTACCAAGTAGCCCAAGAATGTAGATGAGAATTTTATTGATCGCCCTGATTCTTCTTAATATGTATTAATAAATTCCACAACCTTTTGTACCTTGCACTTGTCAAAAACCAATGCTTTTACAAAATCCATAAAAGGAAAACATTTTTCTTTGCAGAAGAACCATATGACACCTTTGCATCACTCTCTCCTGCTTGGCCCAGTCAGTTTTCTAAAACTTCTGGAGTCAGAGGGTGAGAGTTTCCCCTTCCTAGAAAACATTCTTTTCTCTCTTCTTCCTTCCTTCCTCTTTGCCCTCTATTTTCAGGGCGTGTGGGGAGGGAAACCTCGGTTTAGTTGGTTTAGTTCTTCCGCTGAGAACCGGGGATAGGGGGACGCTTTCGCGGATGCCGCGCTGCTGGCGAGGGACTGTCTCCAGGCTGAAAGCTCCCAGCGGCCCGGCCCGCAGAGGTCGGGGTGTGGTTCCCTGAAGAGCCGAAGGCTCGAGTAGCCCACCGGGGCGCAGAGGCGCCGGGAGCTGGGGCGGGCTGGCGGGCCGAGGCAGAGGACAGTGCCGGGGCCGGGCCGGTCCTCGGGGCTCCGCGGGGCCGGTCAGCTGCGTGGCCTCTCGGCCCTCGCGGCCCTTCTCGACTCCACTCCCCAGGATATCTTGACGCGTCTAAGGCGCCAGAGCTCTTTCCTGTGGACTCCTGGGGTGGGATGTCTCAGAGTCTGGGGAGTCCAACTCACCTTCCCAGGCTGTCCGGGACAAAATGAACCAGGCTGGGCCCCCACCCACCGCCCTGGCCCCGGCCCTCTCGGGCGCCTTCTGCCTGGGTGTGTGCGGGGAATGCTTCTGTGTGCTGGCGCCACGGCGCCCGGGCGTCCCTCCCCGCGTGTGTCCTCCCGGAGACCCCTCGGGCCGAGCCTTTCCTTCCGCCCGCGGGCCCAGAGGCTGGAGTGGGGGACGCGAGTGGGGCGGGCGGGCAGAGCGAGCCCCGGGAGCCCGGCGGGCGGCGGAGAGCGCTGCGCCGGTTGTCTTCAGCGCGCACTATCGCGGGCGCGTAGTAGATGTCGCTGTTGTCCGCGCTTACGCGGCCGGCTGGCCGGGCTCTGGAGCACGTGACCTGCGAGGAGGCTGCGGCTCAAGGCCATTTTCAAATCTCATTGGCTTGGTTGTCATGTGGTCGGCAGAGGCATCCACAATTACACGGGGAATGTTTTCCTAGAGATGTCAGCCTACAAAGGACACAATCTCTCTTCTTCAAATTCCTCCCCAAAATGTCCTTTCCCAACAGCTCTCCTGCTGCTAATACTTTTTTAGTAGATTCCTTGATCAGTGCCTGCAGGAGTGACAGTTTTTATTCGAGCAGCGCCAGCATGTACATGCCACCACCTAGCGCAGACATGGGGACCTATGGAATGCAAACCTGTGGACTGCTCCCGTCTCTGGCCAAAAGAGAAGTGAACCACCAAAATATGGGTATGAATGTGCATCCTTATATACCTCAAGTAGACAGTTGGACAGACCCGAACAGATCTTGTCGAATAGAGCAACCTGTTACACAGCAAGTCCCCACTTGCTCCTTCACCACCAACATTAAGGAAGAATCCAATTGCTGCATGTATTCTGATAAGCGCAACAAACTCATTTCTGCTGAGGTCCCTTCGTACCAGAGGCTGGTCCCTGAGTCCTGTCCCGTTGAGAACCCCGAGGTTCCTGTCCCTGGATATTTTAGACTGAGTCAGACCTACGCCACCGGGAAAACCCAAGAGTACAATAACAGCCCCGAAGGCAGCTCCACAGTCATGCTCCAGCTCAACCCTCGCGGCGCGGCCAAGCCGCAGCTCTCGGCCGCCCAGCTGCAGATGGAAAAGAAGATGAACGAGCCAGCGAGTGGCCAGGAGCCCACCAAAGTCTCCCAGGTGGAGAGCCCTGAAGCCAAGGGCGGCCTTCCGGAAGAGAGGAGCTGCCTGGCAGAGGTCTCCGTGTCCAGTCCCGAAGTACAGGAGAAGGAAAGCAAAGGTCGGTATGAGCAGAGTTGTCACCCCAGCGGGGCGCGCAGCCCCGGAACCGGCAGAGAGAGGGAATACCCGGGTCCCCAGTGCCGAACCGGCAGCCTGGGGCCCCGACTGGCAGGTGCCTCTCCTCCCGTCTTTTAGAGGGGCAATCTTAATCCCGAGATGGTTTCCTCTTCTACCGCGCTGCCCTGACCCTCCTGGCTAGTCCTGGCCCCAAGCTGATGGCGCCCGGGCAGAGGAAAGGCTTGCCGGGTTTATTTTTCCTGAGCTAGACCTGAAATGCAACAAAAGAGCGCAAATGAGACCTGCCGCTGGTAAACGCGGCCCAGAACCTCCTTTCTCCCGCTCAGATTTGCAGTCCCAGCCATGCCTTTCACTCAATGATGATTTTAAGGTGGTCCAAGGTACCGTGTTCGTGTTCAAGTGTATGCACCCCGCATCCTGCGAGCTTGGGGACAGCAAGGGGAATGAGATGGCTGGACCAGTTGGTGCTTGGGCCGGAGAACAGGGCTCCCTGCCTCTGCGGGGATAGGTAACCTTGGCTTTGTCTGGGGAAAGTGCCGAAAGCTTTGCAGTCCTTTTGCAAAGGGGGCAAAGGCAGAAGGGAGGGAGAATGGAATGTGCATGGCCCACCCGGCAGGGCCAGCCTTAGGGCTGGATAGGGCAGAGAGCCAGGGGCTCTGGCTTTTCTGCCCCTGATCCTCTGCCCTAGTGCTCAGAGTTGGGCCACAGCAAGGAGCTACATTTCTCATTTCTGGGAGAATGCTTTTGTGTGGGAACAAGAAAGCACAAGAATTCAGGAAGTTCTGGGGCATAAAACGATGCCCAGGCAGGGCGGAGAAGGTGTACTCGGTTCCTCTGGTGTCTTTTGAAAGAGAATTGGTATCTCTAAGCCTGGCTGTGGGGCTCGCCGCCTGCCTGGGAGAAGTGGGGAGGAAGTGGCAGGTTTGGGGATCTGAGGCAGCAGTGGGATTCGTCGGCTTGTCAGACTGTGGTTTGCTTCTTCCACTCGAGCCCTGTTGTGAGATGATCATTTAGAACGTTGCTGGTGAGATCCTGAAAGTTTACTATTGTACTAATATTTTGTGCAGGTCAGAAAGTAGAGAGAGAGAACGCTGACACAGACAGCAAGAATACCCACCCATCTGTGTCATTTTGGGTACTTTAACTAACCTGGCATCATTTACAAATATCTTTCAGGGCCCGCCTCATGTGAGTAATGTTTAATGCAAGCATTTCCCAAAGCGGCCTGGCTGCCAGCGGGGTCATGGCCAAGGGTAAATTTGAACAGATTGAGAGAAAAAAAAAAATTCTTGATTTTTTTTCTTCTTCTCCCTTTAATTTTGTTAGAGGAAATCAAGTCTGATACTCCAACCAGCAATTGGCTCACTGCAAAGAGTGGCAGAAAGAAGAGGTGCCCTTACACTAAGCACCAAACGCTGGAATTAGAAAAAGAGTTCTTGTTCAATATGTACCTCACCCGCGAGCGCCGCCTAGAGATCAGTAAGAGCGTTAACCTCACCGACAGGCAGGTCAAGATTTGGTTTCAAAACCGCCGAATGAAACTCAAGAAGATGAGCCGAGAGAACCGGATCCGAGAACTGACCGCCAACCTCACCTTCTCTTAGGTCCGAGGCCTGTCAGAGGCTAGGATCGGAGACGGGCGCCGAGTTCCAGGGCCGAGTGCTGGAGGACTGGGAAGGCGGAAACAAAACCTTCAATGCTCTTTGTTTTTTGAATTTTTTTTTTCCTGCTAGAATGTGACTTTGGGGTCATTCTGTTCGTGCTGCAAGTGATCTGTAATCCCTATGAGTATATATATATATATATTAAAAAAAAACTAGCACGTGTAATTTATTATTTTTTTTTTCATCGTAATGCAGGGTAACTATTACTGCGCATTTTCATTTGGCTCTTAACTTATTGGAACTGTAGAGCATCCATCAATCCACTCGTCCATCCAGCAATGTGACGTTTTCATGTTTTTCCTAACACAAAAGGTCTGTGTGTGTGGTTAGTCCATGAGCTCATGGCGTTTTGAATACATCCAGTACTTAAAAGTACTTAAATTACATATATATTTAAAAAGATTAAAACCCACAAGCTTTGGGGGGAGGGGGACTAAAAAAGCACATTACAATGTATCTTTTTGCAAATGAGTTTAGCAGTTGTCCTTGGTGAGATGGAATATTGACTGACTTTGCCTTGTAGCCTTTCCCTTGTGGTGCATCTGTGGTTTGGTAGAAGTACAACAGCAACCTGTCCTTTCTGTGCATGTTCTGGTCGCATGTATAATGCAATAAACTCTGGAAACGAGTGCACTCCCTCTGCTTTCTGAAATGGAAATATGTTGTGATGGAGATGAAAGACTTTGGAGAGATCATCTTCCTGTTAAACTGCTTGTTTGGGGCAGTTTCGGGGCTGGTAGAGAGTAGGGGGAGGAATATGGGAGAGAAAAGCTGAAGGGGGCCTTTGGTGCCGAAATTTGGCAGTGGTGGGGGAGTGATAATCCAGGCTGTGCCTGCTGTTTTCCTAGTTGGGAAGAAGGAGGGTCCTGTCTTCCCCTCCCCTCATGATAGTAACATAATTGATTTGTCAGTGGATGTGAACTTTCCTGTAGCCTGAGCCTGGTAAGTAAACCTGTGCCCAAACAGCATTTTCCTCGCAGCTCCCCACTTGTGTGTCTTCCTTTCTTTCGTTTCGGTTGTGTTATTTTTAATGCTTTCAGTGGAGTCTTGGTGATTTCTAGCTGGTGTACCATCGTCAGGGACTAGGTCGAAATCAGTCTTGCCCCACCTGGAAGCCGAGGGGCCTGCATTACAGGAGCAAAGACAAGCAGCAGCTTAGCATGCATCGGATCCATTTTTGCTCCCCTGTTCTTATCCCTACCCCTATCCCAAGCACAAGATAGCCAGGCCACAGTGAAGCCAAGGATGAGTGAGTTTTCTCATCCCACTTTGCCCTGGTTTCCTTGTGGAAGGATTTTATGTTCAGTCATTACCTTTTGGTGGCCTACATGAAAAAAAAAATTAAAGGAAGGAAAGGTTTTCACCAGTTAATTCTCCCTCCATTTAATTACAAACTGCTGGTTGGAGCCATTGTATCTGGGAGGCAAGAAAATGTACGAAAGGTGACCCAAAGAATTTGCAGATGAACATGACTTCCCATGAAGTCCAATGTTCCAGTTGTTACCATGGCACAGAAAACTCCAGCTGTCTTTTCTCGGTGTATGAGTGTGCATATAGATAGACGGATAGATAGATAGATTGACTAATGGGTTGCAGGATCCTCAGCCCACGAGAGTCCATCCTTTTCTAGTCCTGCCAGGGAGAAGAGGAGAGGCCTTGAGGGGATGAGCTGACAGAGAATTCGTTACCCCAGGTTATACTGTGGTTTCAAAAGGTCTCCAGTAGACTCAAGCAGCTTCCTTGACAAATCCTCGGATTGGATTTGTCAAAGGACAAATGAAAATGACAAATCCTTTTTGTGCCCCCCCTCCCCACTTTTCCTCTAAAAACAATCTCTTTAAGGAGGTCTCAGCCTTAAAACCCTCTACCAAGAGTCCTTGGGAGACTCAGTAATTATTCAGAGTTTTGAACTTCCTGCCGAAAACAGATTATTTTCCAGGTCCAAGAGAGAAAGCTTTAGGGGAGCCATTTCCTAGGGTGGAAGATGGATGGCATCAGTGCCAGGTTGGGAACACTGGAATAGATCTGCCCAGACCTCCACTGGTTGGGCAGGAGAAGGAAGGCAATTTTAGCTTCTCAGTTTACCTCCAGCGATGTGGGGAGCACCATTCGTTGTTGACAAGGGGTCATGTCTCAGAGGAAAGTCTGGGCTACAGGCAGAGGCAGCTCCTCTGGAATAAAATCAGAAAGCCTTTGGCAAAGGCAATCAATCAGACCATAAGTAGCCATTTCCCCCCTTCCTTTCAGGGGCTCAAGGTGGGCTGGGAGCCCCGCAAGGGTGTTCTGGGCAACTTGTAGGGCGAGGAATATATCCTCCAGTCGCCGACGCCCGACTGCTTTTTGTCTCGGCTCCCAGCCGGGCTTCCGAGGCTTTGTACCATGGATTTGGGAGTGACAATGAGCATTTCCCTCAGATTCAAGGCTGCCTAGCCTTACCTTTGGAGACTGGGGGGAAAAAAGTGGGGAGGAGAGAGAGAAAGAAAGAAAAGAATTCGTAAGAGTAGCCCAGGGACCAGGGCATTTTTTAGAGATTTCTGGAATTCACTTGGAGGCATCCAAGTGAGAACCAAGGGGAGCGGCCTGGCCCAGGGAAATGCTGTTCCGATGGCCATTCTTGAGGCAGGGTCGGGGCGGCAGCGGGGTGCGGGCCTGCGCTGCCATTTGGGTTCTGCCCTATGGCATGTTCTCTTCCAGGACCTTTCCAGAAGTCCCGGAGAAGACAAGGCACCCTGGCCGCCAAGGTCCGCGCAGTGCTGACTGCCAGCTTGCGGACACTTCCGAAGGCAGACAGAGCCCGGGCGGTGGCCGCCGGCCGCGCCCAGCCCGGGGGCCAGGCCGCCCCAGCTCAACCCTCCGGCCTCAGCGTGTGCTCAGCCTCACGTCGGGGGTGTGTGTCAGCGCGGGCGTGTGTGAGTGTGGTAGGGGGAGGGGGGCCTTTCGAGCTGCTCCATCCGTCCGTTTTATTAGGGACACATTAATCTATAATCAAATACACCTCATAAAATTTTTATTGAAAGGCATAATATCATTACAGAGGTCTTCCACCTGTTTTAAACAACACGACAAGCTGTGAGAGAGCGTGTGTGGGTGTGGGTGTGCGTAGGCAGGGGTGGGCTGGGGCCGGGAGAGAAGCACCGGGAGAACTCCCCTCGGGCGCCAGGGGGCCGCCTCGGAAGGCCGGCCTGCCTCCGGCCGCGCAGGCTCGCGCTCCCCGCCCCCGGCCGCTCTGGGCTCTGCCAAGTGCTCGGTGCGCCCAGAACTCGCGGCCGGGAGCTCGGAGCCCAGACGCTTGAGGAGGCAGCCCCAGTCCGGACTGCAAGACCGAGGGCGGCAAGAAGAGGCGAACAAATAGTCCCCAGCGCCGCCTGCGGCCGCGGTCGGGGCGCGTGGTCCCAGTCGCCACCGGGTTGGCCGAGTCAGGCCGGGCCGAGCTCGGCTCACGGGCCGGGACCCGTGGGCTCTAATTGCTGCTCTTATGTTGATGATGATTTTTTTTTTTAAATCACAGCAGCCCCCAGTTTAGCGGACTGATTTACTCCTGGTATTGGTAAATATGATCACGTGGGCCGCGCGACCAATGGTGGAGGCTGCAGCCTGCGAACTAGTCGGCGGCTCGGGCGCCGGCGGGGAGCGGCGCCGCGGCGGGCAGTGTAACCTTGGGTGGGAGCGCGGGGCGCCTCAAAATGTCCTCCAGTGGCACCCTCAGCAACTACTACGTGGACTCGCTCATAGGCCATGAGGGAGACGAGGTGTTCGCCGGACGCTTCGGACCTCCAGGGCCTGGCACGCAGGGCAGGCCCGCAGGTGTGGCCGACAGCCCGGCCGCCGCCGCCGCCGAGTTCGCCTCGTGTAGTTTTGCCCCCAAATCGGCCGTGTTCTCCGCCTCGTGGTCCGCGGTGCCCGCCCAGCCCCCGGCGGCGGCGGCGATGAGCGGCCTTTACCACCCATACGTGCCCCCGCCGCCCCTGGCCGCTTCCGCCTCCGAGCCCGGCCGCTACATGCGCTCCTGGATGGAGCCGCTGCCCGGCTTCCCGGGCGGTGCGGGCGGCGGCGGCGGCGGCGGCAGCGGCGGTGGCCCGGGCCCCGGTCCCAGCCCCGGCCCCAGCGGCCCACCTAACGGGCGCCACTACGGGATTAAGCCTGAAAGCGGAGCGGCCCCGACCCCCGCCGTCGCCGCCGCCACCACCTCCACCTCCTCCACTTCCTCGTCTTCCTCCTCCAAAAGGACTGAGTGCTCCGCGGCCCGAGAGTCCCAGGGGAGCGGCGGCCCCGAGTTCTCATGCAACTCGTTCCTACGGGACAAGGTGGCAGCGGCGGCGGCTGGGGGAACCGGGCCCGGGGCGGGGATCGGATCCGGGTCCGGGGCAGGCGGCTCATCGGAGCCCTCAGCTTGCAGCGACCACCCGAGCCCGGGCTGTCCGCTGAAGGAGGAAGAGAAGCAGCATTCGCAGGCGCCGCAGCAGCAACTTGACCCAAGTAAGTGCAAAAGAAATTGCCCCCTGATTTATTGCTGAAACCTGTAAGGCTCGAATGTGCAAAACTGATAGTTTTACTAACCTATAAAAACGTCTAGACGCCTACCCTAGCCTGGGCGAGCTACACGCATCCATAAAAAAAGCGTCCCATAACCACCTACCCTGGGCACGCGGTTTGTACGGTAAACAGAGCGCGGGCATTAAGGCTTTTTATGATAATTCCCCCCCAAGTTGTGAAAAGCTGCCATCCTTGGTGAAATTAATTTAACGATTTCTTCTCTCCCCCACCCCGTTGTCTCTCCCTGCCTCCCCTCCGCCCCTCGCTCCCCTTCTTCAAACCCCCCTCTTCATAGACAACCCCGCAGCAAACTGGATCCACGCTCGCTCCACCCGGAAAAAGCGCTGTCCCTACACCAAATACCAGACGCTTGAGCTGGAGAAGGAATTCCTGTTCAACATGTACCTCACTCGGGACCGGCGCTATGAGGTGGCAAGGATTCTGAACCTTACAGAGAGACAGGTCAAAATCTGGTTCCAGAATCGTAGGATGAAAATGAAAAAGATGAGCAAGGAGAAATGCCCCAAGGGAGACTGACCCGGCGCGCGCTGGCAGGACTGCTCTGCTTTGCAATGGCAGTGGGGTTTTTTTCTTTGTGGGTGCTTGATTTCCAGAACTTCTCCAGCCATTCGGACATTCCCCCCACCCCATTTTATGTAGAAGTGACTGTGTGGTTGGTTTCTGTGAGGTAATTTGGGGGACTCTGTATTTGCTCGCTTATGTGTTGGAGAAACCAAGTGGCTTTGGGGTTTTGCCCTACCCTGCTCCCCTCTTTTCCTGTTCCGTTGGTTCCTTAGGAAATGCCATATTTTGTGAGTGCACGCTGGTTTGAGGAGTCCTCTCCTGTGTAAATGTCTCCTATATTTCTGAAAAGTGCTGTAGTTTAGCCCCGAGCGCTGCTTAGCGCTGCTCAAGCGGGGGCCAAGCGCACCCAATTTCCGAGAGCGAAGGCAGCGACGACGGTGCGGAGGCCCGCCCGGGCCGAGCCCTGGCCGTGTTGCCCACCGGTTATGAAAGCCCCTTTTCCTCAGGGAGGCCGTGGGCCCTCCACTGAGATCTGGAATGAGGCCAAGAGAGGAGCCCAGGGCCTCCGGTGGGTCAGGGGTTTCTTCTCAGTGCACTGGAGGAGCCGCACTCTCCCTGGGAGGGTTTGGCTCGCGTGGGCGGCCGCGGGTGTAGGCCCTCCCGGTTCCTGCCTGAGGACCAGTTGTAAATGCTACCGCTTCCTACCAATAAATGCTTACCTGATCAAATGGAGCCCAGATGCTGGCCCTGAACACTGTGTGCTTGCTTTCTCTGCCTCTTTTCAAAATATCACCCGTATGGGACTTCTTCCCCATCTCTGGGAAGGATACTCTTCTAAAAATCCATGGCCCTTCCACCTGAGAGGTCTCTGATGTGCCTCTGCGTTTCGCTTTGGTTGGGCAGACTGCAGCATAGAGCACAGCTGCCCCCCACCCCCACCCCGGGGGAGCCCTCGGCGGTCCTGTCCCAGCCTGCTTCCAGTGCCTCGGCGAACTCTGGACCCTGGACCCAGTGTCAGCATTGCAGCAGAACCGGCAGAGCCCATGGACCCCAGAAACCAAGGGACCGTCTTTCTGGGGCTTTGACATACCGCACCCCATATCTCCCTCTGTTCACGGAGTCGCAGCCATTAACACCCCCGCTCCCCTGCCCGCCCCCCCCCCGCCCCCCACGCAACCAGGGAAAGGCCAACTCAGCACCCTGGGGCAACTCCTCCAGTTGCGCGGGGCTGGCTGGCTCCGGGAGGGCTGAGCCGGTTAGGCTATGAGCTTCCGCCCCTCCCCACAGGAGCCCCGAAGTGACCTTAGAAGATCAAAATGGTCAAGGCTCTCCTCCGCAGCTATCCCCACCCCGCTCCTCCCTCCCCCACCCAGTTTCTGTGTGTTTAGCCCCCAGCTTGGCCCTCTGAGGGTCGCATTCAGAGGCTAAAATGAAGGTCATTGTAAGTGAGGATTTGGGCCCAACACGGCCTTTGCAGGCCCGAGAGGCGGCGGCGCCGGGCGGCCTGGGCTGGGCGGAAGGCGGGGGCGATGGCAGAGTTTTGGGGGGATCCGGATGAAAGAGGGGACTTGAAGGAAAAGCAGAGGGGGGCAGGGAGGGAAATCCAAGGCCCAGATCCGGCAGAAGGTGCTGCGTACCCCCGCCCCTGCGGCCAACCCGATACCTTGGGCTCTTTGAAAACAGGAAGAGCCAAGGTGTCATAAAGCCATCGAGTCGGCGAGACGTCTGGAGGTAATGAGTTTACAACAGGCCCGGCGCTTCGCTTTGAAAGTATCTCATTTTGATGTTTGTGTTTGTGGGAGGAAAGGAAAAATGCAGACAAAACTGGGTCTCTTAAAATCTGGACAATAAAATATAAACAGGACCCCGTTGGACTAAGAAGACGGGCTGGGGAACCCCGGATGAGGTGTGAGCACCTAGGAAATAAAAATGGTAGTAGGGAGGAGACAATACAATTCTGATTTTTAAAATAAGCTGGGTATAGAAGAAGCCAGTGGGTGGCTCTCAATAATATTTTACTATGGCCGCCATCTAGCTCCTTCTTTTTAAAAAAGGAAAATATGTCTGTTATTTGGGGGTGGGAGAGTTAGTGCTCTTGGGTCATTTACTTAGGCCGAGCATCTCCCAGCCGCATGGTGGACCGAAAGAGATGAAGTTACCACTTAAATGACCTTTCACAAAAATATGTAGCCCTCCACTCCAAACACGGAGCAAAAATATTGTTGGAAATTATCTGTTTGCTTATAGGTAAATTAATCGTTACAGCTGAATTGGAGGAAAGCATTTTTGAAAATGAGAAAAAAGATTAGCCTCTTAGGAAACACCTAAACTGATTAAAGTCTTCGCTTTAAAAAAAAAAAAACTCAAATGGAATGCTTAGCTAATTCATTTCACTCTGATTTTTTTATATAAATTTAATATCTCATTTATTGTGCTTAGAAGTTCCAATGAACACAGCCCAACGGGGCCTTTCCAGACAGGCATTCAGAGATAAATCAAAAAAGTTTCTAATTTGCCTTCTATCCCCACCCCCATTGTCCAGTGAAATGGGCCTTAAGCATTAAGATTACAAAATAGCAAACATTCAGGATCTAATGCTACATGTAACAGCTTTAAAAAAAAAAAAGAACGAATTTAACTTATGTAGTTTCTTAGCTTTCGAAGTCCATGGTTCCACTGTTAAAAAAAAAAAAAAAAAAAGAGGCCTACAGCAGTTGATATTTAGAAAGTTCTGATCTCGTTGAATCTAGCCCATCCTGTAATTGTGGGCGATTACAGAATGGGGACTTACTGTATCTGGCAAATAAGGGCTGGAAGCTTTTGAAAAAGACACTACTGGAAGCTCTCGGGAGCAGAAATATCTTTGGCATTCAGGAGCCCCTGTTTTCTGCACTTGACTTGTCGACAGTCAAAGAGATGAAAGCATTATTAGTGTCAGCGATCCAAGCCCCAGTCAAACTAAAGAACAAGATTGGAATTGGTTTGAGTTGAATAAAGAGAAGTTAAGCTCGTTCGGTTAGAGGTGGCATTTGGCCACTAGAGAGCGCCGTTGCTCCATTTTGTGATCGTAAAGCTGGCGTTGCGGCGGAAGAAGGGCTTGATTAAAGATACAATCCTATGTTAGATTCCAAATTAGGATAAATTTAACCAAAAAGAATCAATGTGCACTGTTACATTCTCTAGAAGTCTTTATTACGTATAAAATTTGGCTTAGTCAGGATTTCAGAAAATTTGGACTATAGCACAGTTGAAAACGTTACGTTAATGCATTGTATCAAAACAGAAAAGTGTAAAAGCATACATGTTTACGAAGTTAATCGCACTCTGTTCCCATTCAGATTATAAACGGAATGCTTGAAGGAAAAAAAATAAAACTGTTTTGTCCCAAGAGGAAATGTTGTCTTACAATGTTTTCATAATTAGGCCAGAATGTGTGTAGAAATGAATTTGGTGTTTGTGTTTCTTTTTCGCCCCCTCAGGAATCATAAAGTTCTAGAAAGTGCTTTGTATTATTGAGATCTGGGCTCTCTCTTCTTTCCCCCCATTCCATTCCAAAATCCACTATTGAGGGTTTAAACACCGCGCGCGCGCACACACACACACATACACACACACACGCCAAACAGTGAAATTAAAAGGCACGATTACAAAGTTTGTTTCAAGGCTTTATTGAAAATAATTACTCTTTTAATTGAGTATTTGCAAGATTGGAGTACAAACCCTTAACTGTCCGAATCAGTTCGTTCACTTAGGGATTTAAAGGAAGTTTTTAACCTGGTGATAACTGGCAGAAAACAACAATAACAACAACAGAAACCGGACCCATCACCACTCACACAGCAAAAGCCTCCTTGCACTCCCTACTAATTTAAAAATAAGACATGCCTTTATAATCTGCAGATTCATTAGCAATCCGTTTACCTTCACTATTTTCAGCTATTCCCTGTAGAAATAAAACATTATCTTGTTATGCCTTTCCGTCTCAACCTTATTTTCTCCATTTGCAGAATAATAATATTCTGTCCACCCGGACTAACCTCAGGATCTCAACCACGAGCTGGGCCACCCCACAAGGGGCAAGAGGTAGTTGTAATCAGTCGCCTGCTACGCCTTTGGGAGCTGTCTGGGGGTTTTTAGACATTCTCATTTGGCGTGAAAAGCCAGCAAGGTGTGTTTAAGTTTTAGCGGGGGCGTCCTCGGTGGGCTGAGAGAGTGTTTCTGAGGTCGGCTCCCGTGGGCCTGGCGCCCTCAACAACAATGGATTATCCCAAGAAAAAGGGTCACCCAAAGACCCACGAAAAAGGCAGAGTAGGCAAAGGAAAACACACTCAGCAGAGACCTATTACATTTATTGGACATTGAACATCATCAACACAGGAGTAGAGGTGGGGGGAAGAAGAAGGGGAAAGAGAAGGCGAATTGGTGGTTTAAAGCCAAGAGGCTTCAGAGCCAGTTTCTAAAATCAGGAATATTTTTCCGATTCACACTCGATTTGCCCACATGACATGGGACGTTTCTCTTCCTTGTCCTTCATAGATTGACTTTTCTTTCTTTACCTTTGGAAAAATTAGTTAACTTTTTAAGTTGAACACGGCGCCTGTTCTCGGCACTAACTTCACAGGCTTGTTGCATGAACTAGAATCGTTAGATGGGCGCCGCCTGCAGCTGCTTGGAACGGGCATTTTCCGAACGCAGGCCCGGAGGCTCCTTGGGGGGCTCCCGGGTGTCAGTCCCCCGACCTCCGCCCGGGGCCACCGCCTGCCGAGGTCCTCTCCACGAAGGGGCTGAGACCCAGAGCCGCGCGTCCTGCCGGAGAAAATACCAGCCTCCCAGCGTGAGTCCTCCTTAGCGGCTTGGAACATTTCTCTCTGCTTTTCTATTTACTCCCTCAGCAATGCTAATGTTCCCCCTCCCCACATTCTTCAGGCTGCCCCCTGCGCCTGGCACTGACGTCTATCAAGGGTGAAATGATGGAAACTATATTCATGGGCATGATTTCCATTAAGTATCAATTAACCTGGGAGCCTCAGCCAGGCATGCAGTGCGTCAAGGGTAAATGTACATCTCATTTCCACAAGGCCCGCTCGGCTGGAAAAGAAGGGCTTACTTAGATTCACTTTGATAATGCACTTTGGTATTGAGGTCACCTTTGTGGCCTTTAATCAAGCCACTTGGATAGGACCTAACTCAAATATTCAGTCCGGATCGTCTACACGGCTTGTCCTCGTTCCCTGGGCTGCGCCCGCGTGTCCAGAGGCGCAAAAGCCACGGCCAACCTCTGAGGGGTTGCTCCAGGGGCTGGGGAGGGAGTCATTTGCTCCACAGTCTCCTGGGAGTGGCCTCTCTGCCTCCCCGCTCCCCCACCCCCAAGTGTAAGGCTCTGCGGTGCTCCCGCCCTGCCGGCCACGGCCCGCATTCCCTGGGCCCCGGGGGCACGGCGAGCCCTTGGCAGTGCGGTTTTATGGGCCCCCTTTAAGGCTGGCGGAGGCATCTCCGCGCCAGCGTGAGGCGTCCCGTCGGGTGCAGTGATGTCGCCTCCGCGCGGATCCCTCCGCGCGGTTATCTCGCGACCATCTCGCTCCCTCTCCCGGCAGTGGCGTGGTGTGAAAATGCCTCGCCGGGGCGCACCGGGGCGGCAGCCTCGGCAGCGGCGGCGAGAGCGGTGGGAGGGGGCTGCGGGGGGGGCGAGGTGAGAGGTGGCGGCGGGCAGAGGGTGTTTTTTTTCCTTTTCCCTCCAGAGCGGGGGTTTGTAAACCGAAGCCAAAGAGTGTCTCCGTGGGCCGGGCGCACTTTTTTTTGTTGTCCCGGTGCGCTCAGGGCCGCCTGGTGCCTGAGAGGAAAGAGTGGAGGCAGCGGGGCAGGTCACCGGGGTGTTGGCGAGTTTATTGCGGCCAAGCCGGCGCGCGCCGGGAGAGGCCGGGCGGGCAGTGGAACGCGGGGGCTGGGTGAGGCCCTGCGACCCGCGAGGGAGGCGGCGCGAGGTCGAGGCGGCGGGCGCGAGAGAGGAGCATGAGCGCCCAGTAGCGGAGTGCCCGCGGTTGCGGGGTCTCAGAAGCGGCGGGCGGGCGGGTGGCAGCAGCAACGTAGCCCGGCGGCCCCAGTGGCGCGAGCAGCCGCCCCAGAGGCCCCCGCGGCAGTGCGGTGGCGCTGAGGCGCGCTCCCTGCCAGCTCCGCGCCGCCCGCCCGCCCGGGGCCGCCCTACCTTGGCCCCCGGCCGCTGGCCGCCGCCGCCGCCTCGATGAGTTCGTACTTCGTGAACCCGCTGTACTCCAAGTACAAGGCGGCGGCCGCGGCGGCGGCCGCGGCGGGCGAAGCCATCAATCCCACTTACTACGACTGTCACTTCGCGCCCGAGGTCGGCGGCCGCCACGCCGCTGCCGCCGCCTTGCAGCTCTATGGCAACAGCGCCGCCGGCTTCCCGCACGCGCACCCGCACCCATCGCCGCCGCCCGCCGGGCCGGGTTGCAGTAGTGGGGGCGGCCCGGGTCCCGGCCAGGACTACTTCCACCCCGGCGGGGGCAGCCCAGCCGCAGCCTACCAGGCCGCCCCACCTCCTCCGCCGCCGCCTCCCCCCTGCGGTGGGATTGCCTGTCACGGGGAGCCCGCGAAGTTTTACGGATACGATAACTTACAGAGACAGCCGATTTTTACGACCCAGCAAGAGGCCGAGCTGGTACAATATCCTGACTGTAAATCGTCCAGTGGTAATATTGGCGAGGACCCAGACCACTTAAATCAGAGCTCGTCTCCTTCTCAAATGTTTCCCTGGATGAGACCACAAGGTTGGGATGCAATTTTTTTTTTTTTTTAAGCGGGGAGAGGGGGAGAAATCTGCTTTCATCTCACGTAATTGCTTTAAAACTCCCCTTTTCTCTCCCTCTCCTTTTTCTTCTGGTGTAGCTTACAGTGACTTATTCATGAAGTAGTACAGACTTTTTTTTTCTTTAAAGTAGAAACCATGAAAAGATGATGGGGGTCATAATAATTGCTAGGACGTTCTCGCTGTCCCTCTTGCCTGCCCATGCTATATATTATATCAGACCTAAGGAGAGTTGTGTATATTTCACCCCTTAGACCTGTTTCAGAAACCCCCAGCAACCTGCAGACGCACCATTACATTTTTAATGTTTATTTTCCTCTTTTTTTTCTCTTTGTTTTAATCAGCAGCTCCTGGTAGAAGAAGGGGAAGACAAACCTACAGTCGTTTCCAAACCTTAGAGTTGGAAAAGGAATTCCTTTTTAACCCTTATCTGACCAGGAAGAGAAGAATCGAGGTTTCCCATGCCTTAGCCCTCACCGAGAGACAGGTAAAAATCTGGTTCCAGAACAGGAGAATGAAATGGAAAAAGGAGAACAACAAGGACAAATTCCCGGTTTCCAGACAGGAGGCGAAGGATGGGGAAACCAAAAAGGAAGCCCAAGAGCTGGAGGAAGACCGAGCTGAAGGCCCGACAAATTGACTTCTACCTTTAAAAATTTACCGCAGACTATTAAAACTAATGATCAGCATATGCTGGTGGACACCACCTGTTTTCTTTTTTGGAAAGGACTTTACCTGTGTTTCAAGCTACCTTCATGTCACTGCTCTTGAGGTTTCTGCGCTTTGAGAGGGATTTGGGTGTTTAAAAAAATGTTTCTAGTGTCGCATAGAAACAGCCCTTGAGCTGTCCTATGTAAGAGTAATTTGATACTGACCTTGTAGCTATATTTTTATAATGGTAGTTTTTAATGTCTGAGCTGGTGATTTTGCCTCGACAACGTAAACTTCCTAATGATTAGCACTAAATAATTGAATATAAAATGCTTTATTAATCAAACAAGTGCACTTGAACATTTTAAATCTTTTCTTTATGGTGAGTAAATTAAAAGAAGTTTATTAATTTTAAAAAATTATGCCCGCAGAATATTTACTTTATATTATTTGATTAAAATGTGTTATTTATATTTTTTTCTGCTTTTATAATGAATGGTTCGGGTGCCTTTTGTTTACTCCTAAAAGGTTTCTTTGAGAATTTTGTAAATGTAATATCTCTGGGAAAAGTCTGGGCCAAATATTGAGAAAAGCACATGTTAGCTTAAGAGTGTAATGTATAGTCCTGGCTCTGCAGCTTCCTTAAACTTGGGGAAAATGTTCGGCTAGTGACAGAAGTTTCAGGACAATGTCAAAGTTGACATTTAATAATTTTTCTATAGTTTATACAGATTATGGCAGTTTAATCATCTAGAGTGAATGAATACTTGAAAAGTCAATTATAACATTTTCACTTAGATACTTTTTAGTCTGGCAAGTCACCTTGTGGAACGCCTCTCCTTTCTGAATTTGCTTTCGTTTTGAACTGTGCTTGCTTGGTATCGCCTGCAATTGCTAGGTCTTTGTGCTGTGGCCGCCGCTGTGATTCCGGTTTGTGTGTGTGTGTGTGTGTGTGTGTGTGTGTGTGTGTGTTTTCTGAGGAGGTGCCATATTTATTTTGTATTCTCTTCTCTCTGTTTGCACGACCATTGTGAGCCAACTTGTGTGCATCTCAGATATCGGTTGGTACGTCCTCTGCTGTTCTCCAGGTTGGCCTCACCTATTTGAAACAAGCCTTGAGAGCAAATGCAGAAAAGTCCAAGTGTAAACAACCGCTGCAGAATATAGCTAGCTCCTTAATAAAAGAAATGAATCCTTTTTCTAGAGCTAGTGTCTTTGAGCGCCGCCAATAACCCTTTTCCTGAGTCAGGAACAATCTCCAGGGCTCATGGGAAGGCAGCATCCTGCTAAAGCATCTATTTGATTTTTAAAAGGTGGGAGGGGGGTTACCTGCACCCTTGCTATAAAAATAAATAAATGCGAGGTGGGGGGGGGCTCTCTTTCATTTCAGAGAGGCTAGGCTATTCTAGCTTCATCTTGCTCTAAACAACCTTGATAAGATACTGGGAGAGCTTTGAACTTCGCAAAAGACTGGAGTTGTAGGCCCAGTGGGTAGCAACTCAGAGTCCAGATTATACCACAGTTTATTCCATTGAGCCAGCGCTGATGCTGGGGTTTGGGATCTGTTATTAACAAGATATCCATTTTCCATTTGAGGCTACTCCTGCAGCTGCCATTTTATGAGGGAAGAGGAGGGGGAAGAGGGACAGGAGGGAAGAGGAGAAATTCAAGTAAACTAACATTTCTCTTCACAAAAGGGAAAGCCCCTTTATCAGGTAGACTTTGCAGAATTCTCTTCTTTTTCTAGATGCCTGTATGTTTTTAAAGAGGTACATCTTAATTTCCAGAGTGGCTTTTATTGCACAGGTATGAAAATGGAATCCTATACTTTGGGGCCTGTATCACTTGTTCAGGTGATGGTGGGCTGTTTGCCTGCTGCTTCAAGGACCAGGGAAAAGTTGGCACAGGTTAGGCCAGAGGCGAAGCACCACCTGGCTTTCTATCCAGGGAAGAGGCCATGGCTGTGGCATTTGCTGACCTGAGCCAGGAAAGAGTTTTAAGTCAAGGGTGGCGGCCCAGGGCTTAAGAAACATTTGCACAAGAAGAGACAGCTGCAAACGTGCCTGCTGGATTTGGAAACGTTTTGCTCTGTGTGTTGCCTGAGACTGCTGTTGACTGGTTTAGAGCAAGTGTGCCAAGTGCTTGAAAGCATGGCTAGGGAACAGTCTGGCTATGGAGAGGGTGGGACTAAGCTGGCTAGAAACTGGTGCTGGCTAGGCTCCAGCTGCCCTCCATTTAAGGGATTCCTCTATTAGCAAAATTCACTGTCTTCTACACAAGAATTCTCCCTGAAAATCATTTTTAGAGCCATTGATTTGGGCAAGACTCTAAATGGTGGGGGACCCGGTGCATGGATTAATGTGGAAATCTGTTAAGGAAGGGTGGTAAAAATGTTTTTTCCTCCATTTTGTGCTACTCTGAAAGTGTTGTACCTTCTGGCCCTGTTGGACCCCTAACCTATGGTAAATTCGTAGCTCATGTACACAAAAAGACTTGCAAAAATTAGTACACTTGCGAGTATTTGTACATTTACACATTTGGTATTTTGGGTATATATTTGTTGTACATATACATAGATTACTCATGGAGAAAGTGTTGGTAATTAATGTAGGTATACATGCTTCCTTTTGTAGTTGGGGAAAACAGATTTGTCTTCAAATAAAGAGTCTGTGGAATTACAATCACACCCACTCACCACCTTCTTTCTTGCAGTGGCTAGAAACCCCCATCTGTGTCTCATGCAGACAACTCCCAGTGACGAGTGCAGGAGATGCCCTTCTAATTGGCTCGGATCTGTAAACATCCGCGGGTTGAAGCATATCGAACCAACATTTTTGCTGCAGAAATTTGCATAAATCTTCAGAGACCCCTTCTGACTGCTTAGAGAGTCTGCTTAGAGAGGTCTGTAAATCATTTACAGAAAAATAGGACCCTCCAATGTTAACGCTGATTGAAAAAACCAAGGGTCCTAAGTGATTTGGGTTCTCTGCGTAGACCAGAAACACACACAAAAAGAAGGTGTGGGTCTCAACGGTTCCTAGAGAAAAGTCAATTCAGGGGCTGCCATTTTGTGAGGTTCCACAAAGCCCAGCACATGGCTTATCTCTGCACAGGGTGAAAAAGTACAAATATGGCTGCCTTTTCAAAAGTGCAGTCTTTTCCCAGCCCTCCTTCCACCAGCTGAAATAGAGGGTCATAAACTCTGCCTTTATTTGGGTAGAGGAAAATTGACAATTGAGGTTTATTTCTCAGAATGTTTCAGAACTAAACAATGTTCTGAATGTATAGTCATGTATAGACCAGCATAAAGTGTTAACTGTTTGGGAAGGTCCAACAACATGCTCGATTTTGTGTAATTAAAATATTGTTTAATTATTCTTCACTGCAGAAGGTGTTACTATTTCCCATCCAAACTTGTGTCCTCTGCTTTCCCACTGTTTGCTGAATCCGAATGCATCTGGCGGTGAACAGGGGAAAGAGAACATTTTAATGAACCTGGCTGCTGCTCTGGGTACCTCCAGCAAAGTTGGAACTCACTGACTTTTTCTAGAAAGAATATGACTTTTGCAGACACATGGCAACAGAAGCACTTTAATCAGAAACATCCAAGGTCATCAGAACTTTTTCAAGGGATACACATAGCCTGCTCCAGAGGGTGCTGTGTGCTTCCTACTTAAGTGTATGACCACTTAGGGACTTGGTGTGAGGATGTTAATAGAGAACTCACACATTGAAACCCTAATGCACATATTTATAAATGTATTACTAGAAGTCCAAAGCAGTGTCCTTGAAAGGATGGGGTTGGGGTGAGGAGAGGTTACCTCTTACAGGCACATTTGAAGCCTGGATGGCCATGCCCATGGATTAATGATGAGGGGAGCTAGCCAAGGATGTTTACCTTCAGCTGGGGTTCTCTGGAGCAGCTTCCATGAGAAGAGCGAAAGGAATGGCACTCCTGCCTTTGAAGAAAAAGAACTATTTTTTTTTCAAGCCTGAAACTGGGGAGCTGCTTTTTTCCTGAACAAATGGAGTCCCTCTCCTCTTCAATATTGCATTGAATAGGCTCTTCAATGGACAAACATTTTGGGGGGCAAGGGCAGAGGGGCTAGAATTCCATAGAAATGCGAATTGCACTTAGGGGAGACTTAAACAAGGATTTTCAGAGGGTATTAAAAAAGATTGACTCTTCTAGAGAAGACTGTCCCAGGGGGTGTTTCTCTCTAGATTAAGTATAGGTATTGGGAGTTCAAACTGTTATTTTGGAGAAGTTGACAAGTATCTAAAACCATTTTCAGCCTTTGAGCTGATTGGCAACTCTCCTACTGCAGAAACCCCAAGAAACAGGAGGGACCCCAGTTTATGTTGGAGAGAGTTGGGTTGGGGAGAGCACACATTTTCTTGGCCTGCAGAGCCCCGGTTTTCTGCACAAGGTCAGACTGGGTGGCTTGCCTGAAGATGAGAGGGGCAAAAACCGAAAGCACTTGGCTGCTCTTTCAGAGAGGCCTTTTGGTGAGGGGAGGAGAGGAGAAGCCAAGTGAGGGGAGAGTTGGAGGGGTGACTGACAGGATCACCTCCCCAAGGGAGCGCGGCATTCATTCTCCCTGAAACACAGCGCCCAAGGAGCAGAGGTTTCAAGCCAAAGAACCAAAATAAAAAATAAAAGGAAAAGAATTCCTAGAGAAAGGAACCGTGAAGTCTAGGAAGGCAGAGCGAGCGGTGGAGAGGGACACCGAGAAACAGGAGGAGGGAGAAAGAAAGAGGAGGAGGAGGGGGAGGAAGGAGAGCAGAAAAACGGAGAAAGAAGAGGGGAGAGGAGAGAGAGAGAGGGAAAAACATGGCGCTTGCGAGCTGTATGTGCAAAATCCGCAAGGAATTGCAGTAAATTCCTTTTTGTTTGAAGAAAATTTACAACTTGGTAATAGACCTTTTTATGACCTATTTGCGGTCGTCATTGGCTGCGGCTGGTCATGTGCAGGCTCCGCTCGCCTTCACGGCCTTTTTCCTGATTTCCCAGGCGAATTTCCCCCCGCATTCTGCCTTCCTAGAGCCTCACCCCCTCTTTTTCTAACCTTTGTCTCCGCAGAGGTGGGCTCCAGTCGCCGGCTGCGGGATTGCGGGGTCCGCGGCGGCCTCGGCTCGCGCCCGGCGCCCAATTTGGCCCCACGGCCGCTTCGCCCCGGGCCGCGCCGCTGCTGCCTCCGGAGCCGGCGGGGAGCCCGGCGGGCGGGAGAGCCCGGAAGGAGCCCGGGGCGCTGAGGCCCCCACTGGCGCCGGCACCGCCCGCCGGGAGCCGCCGGCCTGCAGCCGGGTGGCCGAGTCGCGCGGTTCCGACGCGGCTCCTTCTCCAACATGAGCGGGTCCCTGCCGCGCAGAGCGCGAGTAACCGGGCAGCGCTTAGTGGATTACAGCAGCCGCCGGGGACGACCGCCGCCTCCAGCTCTGCACCTCCGGTAAGAGCGGCCCCCGCCCCGCGCTCCCAGCGCTGCCACCGAGAAGCTCGAGGCGCCCACCCGTTCGGTTAGCTCGGGGAGCCCAGCCCGACCCCCCACACTTCCCCGGGGCCTGGGAGTGCCTGTCTGCGTCCCCTGCCTCCAGATCACTCAGGTTCTGAGCGGGCGTCCCCTGGGGCCCTGGGTGGGGTCCGGCTGAGCTCAGAAACAGAAGGGAAGCCCCATTTCCTCTCGAGATTATGAGAGGTGGATAGAGGCGTAGATCGAGAGCCTCAGGATCCCCGCCCTGGAAGACTGTGCAGATGGTTTCTGGAGCTGTCAGCTTTGCTGGGGGTCACTACAGGCACTCTGAAGTCGAGCAGTATTTTGCGGTTGGTCTGTGGTCAGAGGTACCTGGGAGACTAACAGGTGTTTTCTGAGGGTTGGAGCTTGGGGGTGGGGGTGGGGTGGATTCTGTGTATCCAGGATGGTGGTACGTTTGTTCATCTAGGCTTTGGTGAGTGATGCTGATTTTTAGAGTTTTTGGTTTATTGGGCTCTGTTTATGGGATGGAATTTTAAATACTAACTGCTTCTCTAGTTCTCAGATGATTTTCTTAACAACTCAAGAAAGGTTCCGCACACATCTGTCAGGTGAATCTCGGTTATTCTGTGCCACAAAATGGACGCATGTTTTGAGAGGTAGCAGTAGAGCAGAGGATCAGAAACCCTGGTGCAGGTCTTGGGAAAAAAACAAGAGACGTTTCAGAAATTCTAAGCATGCTTAATAAGTTCAAGCATCGCGTGTGTTTCTTATTTGTCAGAGTAGGGAAAGAGTAGACATTTTGCTCTCTAAATGTACTGTTGTGGTGTGTTTGTGTTGCCTATAAATGAATAGCATAGCAATATTTCCAACTAGACTTCAAAACTAGTGAACCAAAATATCTATGAATCGAAAGAAAATTATTTGCAGAAAGAAATGCTATTTTCTCCTATGGATTTTGAAGGGCACTAGAGGATGCAGTTCTCAAATCCCATTGCCTCTTCCCTCATGGACACGTGAAATATTAAAACCTTAGGACAATCTGCCGCATTGCGCATGGGGTTGACCTGCGCGTTGCGGAGTATTGTTTTTTTCAGGAACCAGCGGAAAAGCCTAACTCAATGTTCTCCCAAATATCCCAGTGTGACCATGCTGGCCTTAAATGCATTTCTGAACAATAAATGATATTTTTATAGAAAGATATTTTTAGTAACAACGGAATCATGCTCGTTTCAAAATGGAGGGCTACAATTTGTGGCTAGTTGATGTGCACAGAATTGTCCTTGATCACTAATTATGATCACTCACAAATGAGAAACTGATGGTTAAGTCCAAAATGTCTGTATTTTGTAAATATTTCTGATAGAGTACTGCTGAGATCATTCTTTCATATTGGTATCGAGCATTACCTACTGAAAAACAGGCCTCTGGACTGGGGCTCCCAAGGCCCTCCCCTGGCAACTCCAGGAGTCCCTAAATTGCCTGGAGTTGCGGCGGGGGTGGGGATGAGTTGTGGCCGTGATGGCCAAGCCTCTCCCTGGGTTCAATGACTGAGCGCGCCCAAGTGACTAGGAACCTGGGCAGTCTGCAGGTCCAGTTGCACAGCAGAGGGTGATGTCATGGGCAGATATGGAGGACTAAGGGGTTCTTCCTAAATCCCATAGTAGCATTAAGAGCTTAAATAGTCAGTTACATCTAAGGGAATATATACGCTGCCAGTCACATTTGAACTTAGGCCACTTAGTCCAAGAGGAGACTAGTCAACGCTTTTGACACTACCGGAAATGCCCCCACTGGTAACCCAATTTTTAAAAACTTAAACGAAATTTTAAAAAAATAGTTGGATCCAAAGAACTCACAAGCCGGGGAGTGTAATTCCCAGAGTCCTCGAACCGAACCTCTAACTGTGTGTAGATCAGAGAACCAATGGCACCTCCGGGCCTTAGTGTCTAAGGTCAGGCAATGAGCTGGGCTTGCGCTTTCCCGGAGGATCAGGAAAAAGAGCGAAGCTCGTTGTTATAAACGTGGCCAAGCACCGGGTTGAAAACCGAACGTATTTTCCTGTCAGATGCTCCTCCAAATAAATATATCTCGCCAGAATTCTGTTTGCCGAGCTCGAGAAGCAGGGGAAATCGGAACAAAGACAGTATTTCACTCTGGGCTGGCAGGCAGCTGCTAGAGGTATTTACGGCCTTGCCGCAGTGCGACCGCCGGGCAGGGCACGCGGGGGCACCGGAAGCTGGGGAGAAGCCACCAAGAACTCGGAATTCCGACTTAAGTCCCATTTAGGGCCAATTTTCCGAAATTAATGCGAAAAGATACCCTCTTTCTAGGAACTGGTCTCTTGGACTTCATAGTTGTGCAGAATGAGGGAGAAGTACTCTCTGGACGTAGGGAGGTTCCCTCTCCCCCCTCCCCACCCCCAGCCTTGATTAACGACGGGGGAAAAGGCGTGCACTGGATATGAAACTGCTGATCCAAAGGACAACCTTGAGGGTTTACTGGAAGCATGGCGATTTTGTTGGTTTGGCGGAACAGGGCTTGCAGATCAGAAAGGACGCGTGAAGCTTTTAACAGGGTTTCCTGCAAAAGTATCTTTCCTGTGTCTCTAAGATGGGGCGTTCAGGCTCTTCTGCAGTTAGGCGCTGCAGCAGTGTGCGGTGCTGCACACCGCCCAGTGCTGCGCACGCCGCCCGCACAGCTCAGTGCGGGGCTGCGCCTGCCTAGCCCGCTCGCCCAGCGTCCGGCGCATGTGCAGTGAAATAACCCAGCCTGGGGATCCAACCAGCAAAGCACGGATGGGGGGAGGGGGCGAGTGGACTCAGAGCTGGAAGATAAAACCCGATCTCTCCACTCGGCCCTGCCTCAAGATTCGCTCCTGATCTTTCCTTTATTCCAGCCTTCAATCTAAATATAGCCAAACATCTTGCCCTTGACCACGTTATTTTCAATCATCTTGACTCACCACCTCACCCAAATTTAAATCTGTACTTTAGAAACAGTCTGCAAATATGAGCTAGTGACCAGAAGAAAACCAAATCTTTTTTTATGGTGTTAAAGTAAACATGCATACATTTTGTAACACCTTAAACGAAGATTATATATATGTATATAATCCTCAGGGAAGTGTATAGATGTTTTTCAGCCTGGTGCTTCTGCTTTGGGAAAAGGCCTTTCCTCTTGGCGCCTGTTCAAACCGCCAAACTTCAGGCCAATTCTTCAACCGGACCATTCTCGGATCTTGTTACGCCAGCGCAGCACGTTCGAAGGCTCTGTGGGGACCAGTGGCTCAGCAGAAAGCTGTCAAACAAATAATAAATAAATAAACGCACGAACTGTAGGGTTTTTCCGCCTGGGCTCGCCTAATTAACGGAGGATGCACACTTCTGGGTCGCGAGCCTGCTGTCAGTGCTAAGGGTGGGAGTGGGGGTGGGGTGCCCTCAGGGCTCTCTCGACTCCTTCTGGCCTCCCCCAGGGGAAGGGAGGACCAGCTCAAGCCTCTGGTTCGGGAAGACCTCTGCCCGCGCTAAGAAGCCGGGGCCTCGGGCTTCCGGGACTGCAGCAGTCCCCCTGCTCTGCTGTCTGGCGCCTTGTCCAGGAGGAGGCGCTGTAGGACAAGCGTCCTGTCGGCTACGGAGGCGCGGGAGATGCCCCGGGCGCTCGCGGGCGGGCGCGTGGGAGGGACACTGACCCCGCCCCTCCCTCTCCCCGCCCTCCACCCAGCTCACAAAGTGTTTTCCGCCAACGAGGATAGTTGGCGATGCGGCGCCCACCCCCAGGGGCGGCTTCCCGAGACTGGCAGCAGAGGCAGCCCGGGGTCCAGGAACCTGGAGGCAGGTTCCGGGGTGGCGGGCCACCTCACTTCCTCCGCCTTCCCGGAGGGGGCGCGATTTCTGCGCTTTGGGCTCTGAAGAGCAGGAAAAGAGGGTCTTGTGGTGGGGCAAGCCACGCCCAATCCCTACCAGCCCCTTCATTTGGGCTGCTGCTGTTGCCACTTTACTTTCTTGCAATTCCTGGTACCTAGAACCGGCAGCCTTGAAAAGCCAAGCGTTCAGCGTCGCCTGCCTCAAGCTGATGGGCTCGCCCAGGCTCACTTAGAACAAGGCCTCGGCCCCGGGGCTCCCTTGAGCCTCCAGATCCAGGGCGACTTCTTGCGTGTGGCTTGATAACCCCGCAGTTACTCATCTCTCCCCCTTTTCACACCACCCTCACACTCTTCTTTACCCACTGCACCCATTTCAGGCCTTTGGTGGGCTCCATGGGGGTGTTTCTCGCATCAGCGGTGACATCCCCAACTGGCTCTGATCCAACCTCACTGTTCCTTGTTGTCTCCTGGCAACACAGCCTTTTGCTTCCCTCATTTCCCTGCGTTGGAGCAGTGATTCTTAATGAAGGCCTGCATTTAAGCCTCTTCTTTATAATGCAGGTTCCTTTGTTTCAGATTTACTGAATCAGGATGTCTAGAACCTGCAGTTTATAAACACTCTCCACCATGGCAGTTAAGATGTATGCTTATGTTTGAGTACTCATCGAGGGTCTTTCCTGTATCTTTTATGATTCTGTGGTCTACAGGGGCCAAGTTCTCGCTACCATTTAGCAATGCCCCGCCCCCTAGTTAAGGGAGCTCTCTCTTTCATTGGGTTTTCTAGGGGATCTTCCTGACCCAGGGATCGAACTTGGGTCTCCTGCATTGCAGGTAGATGCTTTACCATCTGAGCCACCAGGGAAAAGTCATAAGCTGACTAGTTGCTACCAAATTGGGAAAGGGAAGTTGACTGCTTGCTAACTCAGAAGTTTTTTCAAAGAGGTGAATAGGTTCTAGATACAGACCGCTTTCTTTCAAATTTTTTCCACTTAACTGTTGTGTGAGCTTAGGCAAGTAGGGCAAACTCTCTGGGCTTGTTTCCTCATGTGGAAAGCAGAGATAATTAGAGTACCTTCAAGGGTTGTTATGAGGATTTTTACTTACATAGCACTACTATATGTCCAGCACTATTCTAACTATTTTACATACATTAACTCACTGATTAGGCACTTAAAATGGGTTTTTAGCACAAGCCAAACATTCAATACCTGTTTCAATCACATATTGAATAACAAGCATTCAATAGGTGTTTCTTATCATCAGTATCCTTTTTCTGTTTAATAATCAGGCCTAGCCTTTTAGAGCTTAGAGAGACCTGGTTCATGCACTCAGTCCCTGAATTGTACAGAGAAGACAGGCCTAGGCTTGGTCACAGGAGAACATGGATCTGGGGCTTCCCCTGTTGCTGTAGTGGGTCTCATAAGCCCTGCTTCCTTGGGTCTTATTGTCTGGCACCTGCCTACAGGTAGACTTCAGGGCCATATCCAAGAGGAAGGTGCCCTTAGCTCCTTAGTGGGCAGACATCAGGTAGCGGAAGCCTCACACCCACACAGGCACATCCATGACTCTTACAGAAAGCTCAGGTCTTACTAGAGAGCAGGCCCTACTGGCCACCTTCTGGAGACACCCTCCTTACCACCACCCATCAGTCACAGCCTCTTTTACAGCCCCAAGGCAACTACCCTTGTTTTCAGTATCTTGAAAGCTGGGACAGACTGGAAAAGCCAAATGCCAGTGGGCAACACAAAGGAGGCAAGGAGTGTTCCACACCCTTAATCTGCTTGTGTTCCAAGATCTGGGCTCCAGGGCCATGGCTGAGCCACAGCTCCCACCTTGGGCCATGGTGATGTCAAGGTGTGTCTTAAAGAAGCCTGTCCCCCTCAGATCTCCATCAGCCCTTCAATTTTTTGAGATACTTTATATCTTTTAAAAAGAATTATATAAATACTACCTCAGGCTGTAACCCACACATATGTACACCCTTCCCATGCAGCCAGGTTCTACCCCTTACCCCTGGCCTCCAGGACTTCTGACTACAGACTTTTCCTACGAGGGACTCTGCAGCCCTTGGCCAAGCTGCTTCTGCTTAACCAGGAGTCCACCTGGGTCAGATTTTCTGTCCAAACACACCTTGTCCCTCCTGCTATAAACCATGCCTGGCAGAGTTTGGCCCATGAAATTGGGCAGTGCTGCAGTTGCCCAGTCACCCCCATCTCCTGATCCATCTAACCTCTGTTCTTGGTTCTCAATGAGCTTAGATGGCTACCCCACACTCTGCTTTCCTTGGACCCACTGGAGCTTTTTCCAGGTCTGGCCCCCCATTAGAGGTCCTGCCCTAGAGCCTGTTCTTTGGGATGCCACATCTCACTGTTGGAATTGTTACCTCCGGGGTTACCTCTCCTTCCCAGAAGACACCAAGGCAGAGTTCCAGTGAGCAGACCCTACTGTAGGGGGTGGGGGAAGGGGTAGCAGGAGAAGAGTTCCTCTTTCAGCGATAGAGTATAGTGCCAGGAATATGAAATTATATTCTCTCATGCTTGGGACTCCCTGTCCAGCCCTTCTCTGGCTCTTCCCCAGCCTGTGTCCCTAAGTGCCAGGCCTGGCAGTTTCCTTCCTACCCCTGGTCTAGGGGATTCATCTGAAGTCTCATTCCCACTTATCCTGGTTGTGGAGATAGTTTAAGAGAAGAGTTCAACACCACCTCTGGGCAAGAGGCCTCTTGCAAGTCAAGGTCAGACTATCCTTTCCTAGGCCACATAGCAAGGGCCTCTAGGGCAGGCAGAGAACGGACCTTGTTAGGTTTGGAGTGCAGGTGATGCCTCTTGGGCCCCTTCACTTTCTCCTCCTTCCTGGGAGTGGCTCTGGCATCTGGGTTGGGAGAGCCCTGCAGGGGACTCTAGCTCATGGGAGCTCTCTGAGCAGAAACTCCCAGAATTGGCTCTTTCTAGTCAGATGGGGAAGACAGTGCTCAGAATCTCACTGTACCCAGCAACAGGTTTCTAAGAAGGCTCCTACATCTTCTCCCCCCACCTCGTCTTCATGACTTAGCACCACCACCATTGACAGTCCTTGGAAAAGCCCCAGGAAATCGGCCCAAGCCACTCTGCTCTTCTCCCTGGTGCTCAGCCTTCTTACTAGACAGAGTTTGCTCTTCCCCATTCCCCTGTGTCATTCATCTAGAAAAGCCCAAAGTTGGGGGCAGAGGCCAAGGGAAGACTGGAGGAAGGTGTACACTCTCCTTAATCATGTTGTCTGACTATCCTAAGATTAGAAAGTGATTGAAGTTATGTGCCTCAATGTCTTCCTTTCTTTCCTCCTTTCCCCTCAGCAGAGCTAGTTACTTTCCTGTTATCATCTAAATATACAGAGTAGGCTGTATAATTTTATTCTTCTTATGTAAGCCACAGTGAAGACTGTGGGCAAGCCCCAGTCATAATCTTTCATTATCATTCATTCAAAAAATGTCTCGAGCCCAGATTAGGGGCCAGACATTGTTTCAAACACCATCTCCTCAGTCTGGTCTTCTCTTTACACCACTCTTCTTCCATAAAAAGCTCATCACAACTGCCTAGAATGTCATATATCCTTTGGTTAACTCAGTTTTATTAAGTTAGGAATTAAGGAAAAATAAAGAAGCCTTTCCCAAGCCCTCAAACTTTTTAAAAAATGGATTAACAAGGACTTGTTTGGAAGCTGCTCACCTGGTGCTAATAGAGTCAGAAAACAGTTTTTAAAGGATTGATCTTTACTCATATTTTAAAAACAGATGCTACCAACTGTAAAAGAAAAAGATACTTCTAAGTGGGCTAATGGGGTGGGGGTTGGGGGAGAGAAATCAATGCCATACAGTCTGGACTAATAGCTCCCTGCTTTCTATCCAATGAATGTGAAATTAGGAAATGGGTTTAGAAATGCACAGAGAATGGGTGGAAATTAGGATGCAAAGAGATTTTAGTAGATAGGAGTCTCTTTCATAGGTTTGATAGGACTTGCTGATGAGAACTTTCACAAGTGAATTTTATTTAGAAATCTTAGATGTATATGTGCTCTACAAAGCTACAGAGAACATTCATTCTTTTAATCGGAATAGTCAAAATCACATGTTTCCACACTGTTTGGTAGCAACTCTGGTGGGCTGTGGAAGGATGCTGAGGAGGGCGGTGTCAATTCTCTTTTCATTCTCTCCCTTTGGTGGGAGCTGGGGGTGTCTTTCCCACCCCCACCTACCCCAAGCACGGAGTCATGCTCTCCGATGGAGCAGTGCTCAGGCCCAAGCTCTTTTCTTGGTTTCTCAGCGGGAGAGCACGCTGCCTCCTCCTCTCAGGCTCTCCCTCTGGTGGGAGTGGCAGTGGGGGGCGGGGAGTGGAGGGGTAAGATCGGGGAGAGATAGGATCTTACCCAGCCAGATTTGGACCCCAGGCCCTGTGGTTGGGGCCCTGTGGGACTGGGGACATCTGACTTCCTGGGCTTGGGTTCCTGAGAGCCTCATTTGCTTCCTCACACCCTGTCCCCTTCACACCAGGGCTGTTTTATTGTTTTATAACCTTCTTTAGCGCTTCAGTTGCCAAAGATGCCCGATGAGGCTATTCTCTACTTTCTCACATCACCAAACCCCAAGTCTTGCTGTTTTAAGCAGTTTGGTCACTTGCAAAGGCTTCCCTTCCAGATCTAAGCAAATTACAGAAACCTCTAGGCATGTGGCTACCTTCAACTTTTGCTGAGCCCATTCACAACAATACAGAGCCAAGTGTTAACTCCAACTGCCACCCCCACCCCCAAGCCCACCCAGCCTCCAACCACGCTTTTCTTATTGAAGCTAAAACAAAATCTGAAATAACTTCTGGTATAAGCCAATAGAAATGACCTTTGGCTTTCCTCTTTATTTACCACATCTAGAGCTAGAAAATGATTGAAATAAAGGAGTTGATGGTACTCACAGCCGATGCAGCCAAAGAATCATAAGACATGCCCACCAACCAGCCTTTTCCAAATAGCACTATCTCCCCCTCTAAACAGAGTCCCTGAAAAGATACTATTTGAAAAGACCAGGGTATTGATATGAATATGACTCCCCCCCCTTGAATCCTAGATATTTGGAACTATTTAAATGTGAGGGAACAGTTGCAGTGAACCTTTATTTAGTGAATAAAAGTTTAAAGCCGAAGGTTATTTATGGTTCTGCAGAGATGGGACCTGAGTGGCTATTTACGAGCACGTGATTCCAATAAACTTTGTTTTATGGCTTGAGAGTTGACAAGCCAAAATATAATTCCCACCATAAATTAGGTTAAGAGCATACAAGTGCAGATGCTTGGTTCTTGGAGCAGCGATAGGAAAGTGAGAGGCTCCAGCTAGCGCCGGGTTCAGAAGGAGACAGGTCTGCTCCCAGCTCCCCTGCCCACTAGGAGAGAAAACCAGTAAGTCACTTATTACTTTTTCCAGGACAACTCCAGGGGTGGGGGATTTCTCTGCCCCATCTTTTCTGCCTGGTGGTGGGGAGAAGTCTCATGGAAGTTAATTTTAGCTTAACCTAAATCAAGAAATAGGATGGGAATCCCCTCTCCCTTCTAGACATAGAAAGTTAGGAATTGAGGGTTCTCACCTTACCAGAGGAACTTTCTGTCTCTCACCTCCTCAGAGTGAAGTTCTGCTTCAGAAGTGGAATAAAATGGGTAGCCTAGGTGGACAGATATAAAGTTTAAGAATGGAGATGCTCTGCCTCTGCGATTTCTCAGAGAAGACCCCTGTCCCAGACTAAAACTAGAGGCGACTGAAAGCTGGACACCAGCCCCTGAGAGGACCACTGCTTTGTAAGACTGCTTTGTGGGTTCTCCAGCAAAAATGCTGATGAAACGATGTCGTATCCACAGAATTGGGTAACAGTCTAAAGCACTGCCATTTACCTTTAAACCCATCGGTTTTCCTCTTCCTTGGCTATCATTTGGGTCCTCATTTCCCTTGGAAATTGCTCTTTGTTTTGAATTAGAGCAGAAGTGGGACGGCAAGTCCCAGCCTTGCCTGGTCCTTCTTTGGGAAGAAGACAGTTTTGAGGGGGCACTGGTTGGCTGGGGAATTTGAAACCAATCTGAAATTGGAAAGGGGGTGCTGAGTTGCTCCAGCTCGAGACAGCCGGGGAGCTGGGGCAAGGGACAGATGCGGCGGCTGCCCCCTCCCCAGTGGACCGGCGCCCACCCAGCCGATTTTGCAGAAGGAAACACACAAAGGCCCGTTTTCTCCTCGCTTCCCGTTTTCCCACGGGGGAAACCCTGTTACAGGCCGCCTGAGTCGGGCCAGGCAAAAAGTAAGGTTTTGCCCAAAGGGGTGCATGGCGTGGGGGAAGTGATGGGGGCATACTCTCCTACCGCGGGTCTGCCCTTGAGCACTGCAGTCTCCCACTTCGCGGAGAACTTGGCGCAGTTCCTAGGGGCGGGCATCCGAAGCAGGAAGGAGGTCCGGGTATTGGTGGGGTGTCTGGGCCTTGTCATTTTTCTGTGTATCATCCATCTCTGTTTTATTATCCTGTGGAATTTAAATGACCTCGTTTCCATTGCAACAGGTTCGGGACCGTGAGACACCACTCCTGTGAGTACCTCCCCGTTTCTTCCGAATCGCGAAGGGGCGGTATTGGTAACGGGGCGGGTGTGGGGAGAAGGGCCGAGCCAGGGGGTGTGGGCGGGTGGATAAACGGCCCTTGCCTCCCCAGGCCCGGGTAAGCGAGGGGAGTCCGTTTGGAACTGGAGGATCTAAGCTGGACTCCCGGGAAGATTTTCTGGGGCCTAGTTTCCAGTCACCTAACTAAAGGAACGCGTCGCGAGCACTCGCACTTGCCTCCTTGGGCCTCCCTGGCCCTTCCCGGCCTCCCCAGGCCCCCCCAGCTCGCACAGGTGCAGCTCCGCCTCAGCGGACGCGTCTGTGAAGAGCTTGCAGCTAATTAGCAGCCTGCCCTATTAACAAGTTGCGCCGAGCATCGCCTTCTGCTCGAACCAACCTGCTAAGCACCCAGGCAACGCGATCCCCATTCGCCGCCCAGCCCAGCTTAACCCGGTCCAGCCTGGCCCCGACCTTCTCTCCTTTTTTGTTTTTAATAAAAAGAAGGTGCGGGGGTGGGGGGACGCAACCCGTTACGGCTGCGGGTGTGTTGGGTTGGCCCGCTTCCGGGAAGGGCTGAAAATTCTGAGCTTTATGTGAAAGTCCCTCCTACCCTCTCCCCCGGCCCAGCCCCGGCCTCAGCAATCTGGGTCCCGGGTTGGGGACTCGGGCTGAGGAGGGAGAGATACGGCCCTTCGAATTCACTCCTGCTTCTCTCTAACTGCAATTCGAGAATTTCTGCACCAGAGCCGCTAGCGTTGCAGGCAGACAAGGGGGAGGGGTGTTTGGGGGTGCGGTGGGGGCCAGAGATTCTTGGGGTGTTGGGCTCAAACGTTTGGCTCTTTCAGAGTTGCTTATGCCACGGAAGACAGGTAGGTACACTTCTGAGGAGGCCTGTGAACTGTCCAGGAAGGCTATCTCAAGATGATGGTGGTAGGGAGAGACTCCAGGAAAGACCAGGGGCCCCTCCCTCATGCAAAATGGAGATGGTTTTATTTTAATAAGAGATGGAATGTGTGAAGATGTTAAGAACCAGGCACCCTCCCTTTCTGGTGAGATGTCCTCTTTCTGGGGTCAGAGAAGATGAGGCTTGGCTCTGGGCCAGATTTCTGCCCTCCAGCCTGGGCAACATAATCAACTTCCTAGGGACTGTGCCCACACCCTAGGAGTGGAGGACCCACGAAATACAGAGTTCACCTCTACGAATCAGGCTGTCTGAAGTGAAACAGGCCCCCCAGCTCCAGGCCGGAAAATCCGGAGTCCCCAGAACTCCTGGGCTTTCCCTCTTCCTGTAGCTCCCCTGGCTCTGGGTGCTTATCTCTGTGGATGCTCCTTGCTTGCAAACCCAGGATTGGCACCCCGTAGCTGAATACAGCACAAAAAGCCGGAGACATCAAAAGCATTTGTATGGGCAGTTGAGCGGGAGGTGAATATTTAACGCTTTTGTTCATCAATAACTCGTTGGCTTTGACCTGTCTGAAGGAGTGGAGCAATAAGGTGAAATGCAGGTCACAGTGTCTAATAAATATGAAAATGTGTGCCCTCACCCAGGTCCCCACTCATCCCAGCAGGCACCCCCAATTTGTCTGGATAAAGTCTAGACCCAAGGTACCCAGGAGCTCTTGGCATTAAAGGAAGTTGGGGGAACCCCCTGGGACAAGGGAGTTGGGTGTGGGGGAGTTTCAGAAGGTCTTGTTAGAATTGGCACCCGGGAAATCCCTACAAAATAGCCAAAGCACTGGAACCAAAGGATTGGGGGGAGTATGTGGGGAGTGTGCACAGTGCAGAGAAGTCAGCCAATTTCACCAGACTAGCGGTGGGGGGAGTGGAGGGAGTTCTCCCTGTTCCATCAAGGCCCAAGTTGAGGCTTGAAAACAATTTTTGAATCATGAGGGCAAAATAAAAAAACAAAATGAAATACTTCTAGCTTAGAGTTAAGGATCCAAAATCCCCACCCAAGCCTGGGTATCCCTCTGCCCCTGAAATCCATCCCAGTCCTGAGCCCTCTTGGTGCTGTGAATTGAGGAGTGAGCCCCAGACTGCACGAAGCACTAGGGCGGGCACACTTCGTGAACTTTTGTACTCTTGTGTCCTGCTGTCGGCAAAGCAAAAATAATGAAACTTTGTGATATGTTTGTAAATGATTTCGAATGACCCCTCGCCCTGCCCTTCACCATTAGTACGCCAGCCCCAGCCCAGGGCAGCTCCGTGCCTGCAAGCAGTGCCTGCCTCAGGGTGGTAAGCAGCAGCTGGACAGAGAGGCCAGCCGGGCTCAGAGCCCTGGAAGGTAAACGTGCGACTTCTTGGAGAACTAGCTTAGCCAGCCAACCTGGCTTGCCCTGGCAGTGGGGAAAAGAAGGGGCAGAGGACATTCCCTCTTGCCTCTTTTTCTTCTGCCACTAGGGCATTTTCTCCTTTCTGGAAAATACCACTTGATAAGGGAGGGGGTGTTATGTGCATCCGAAAAGGGGATAATAATACAGTCGCCATTCTGCAATGGATTATTTTTCTTCTGTTCTTTTCTTTCTTTCTTAAGAAGACTGTCCTGACTCGTTGGCTGCTTGGTAACCCCGGCTCTGTTACAAGGATGGGGAACTCGTTGCTGCAAATTGCCACCAAGCACTTCAGACTACCTGAACTGTCTCTGAAAGTGAGAGTGGCTGTGTCGGGCTGGCGGCTCCGAGGAGGAGGCTGGGGCTGGCAACAGTCTGGGTACTTGCTCTGGGTGGAACCTGGAGGCAGTAACGTTGTCTATATATACCCTGTAGAACCGAATTTGTGTGGTATCCATGTAGTCACAGATTCGATTCTAGGGGAATATATGGTCGATGCAAAAACTTCACATTCTCCGCAATAGTCAGAAGTGGAGGCCAGAGGCAGCCGACTGGTCAGTTGCTTCTTTCTGTTTTATTACCTTGGACTCCAGGCAGGAGGATCGTCGGAGCCCAATAATGTAAAGTAGCCTTTTCCTGGAGAAGCTCCTCACCTTCAAACAGTTCCCCCCCGTGTAAATCCCTAACTGGTTGCATGAATGCAGGGCCAAAGGATTAGGTTTGGGGGCACTGGGGAGTGAAGTGGGAGTCAGGTAGCCCCAGGATCAGTCTCCTCTCTAGGGGCATAAAGTTGGAGGGTGCCCAAAGAGGGGGCTTGTTGACCTTTACTGCCAGGTGGGAAAAAGGTGAGCCGGAAAGAGGGAGTTTAGGGCCCTTTTAGGGATGCTTTTGAGTGAGGTGGGGTTACCTCACAACCTTCCTGGGCTACCCTTCTGCGCTGCCCTAGCCAGAGAATCAAGGGGGCTTCTTGCCATACCAGCAAGGCCGGATTTGGCTACAAATACCCTGGCCTTCAAAGAAAGCTTGGCAGTTACTTATTGCCTAATTTGATTCAGGCCAGCCAGATTGTAGTAACTTTTGGGTGACCCTGATGAAGACAAAGCCGGCGGGATTCGGCCTTTGTATGGCAGAGTCCTCGCGCTCCCGAGGGCTGGGCGGGCGGGAGTCCTGCCTGCTTGGGGTTCTCTGTCCAACTCAGGAGTCACCTCCTCCACCACCTTTTGATGCCATGCACCTTGACAAATATGGGAGATTCATTCCCTTTTGAACTGTGCCCATTTTGGGGGGCTGATTGCAGGCCGGGTGCATGGAGAGGGCAGTGGAGGTTAGCAAAGTCAGTGGCAGACAAAAGCTGGGGTTACCAGTGGGGAGTGAGGGCGCTGGGATTAGAACTCCACTAACATCTGGTGGGAGCCCTCAAAGGTGCCACGGTGAGTCACTTGATTACACGTATGTTATTTAGTTAAATTTGTGAAAATTATGAGATGCTCACCAGCCCGGTGATAAACTCACTCCCTCGCTATTGGCTGGCCTGGTCACATGGCCGCCAACTTTATTCAGTTGACAGCAAGTAGGAGGGCCCTATGGAAGAAGAAAAAAAGACAACACGAGAAAAATTAGTATTTTCTACCTTCTGAAATTAATGGCCATGAGTTCCTATATGGTGAACTCCAAGTATGTGGACCCCAAGTTTCCTCCATGCGAGGAGTATTTGCAGGGCGGCTACCTAGGCGAGCAGGGCGCTGACTACTACGGCGGCGGCGGCGGTAGCGCGCAGGGGACCGACTTCCAGCCCCCGGGGCTCTACCCACGGCCCGACTTCGGTGAGCAGACCTTCGGAGGTGGCGGCCCCGGGCCCGGCCCGTCTCTGCCCACGCGGGGTCACGGGCCAGAACCCGGCGGCCCCGGCGGCCACTACGGTGCTCCAGGAGAGCCATGCCCGGCGCCCTCCGCGCCCCCGCCCGCACCCCTGCCCGGCGCCCGGGCCTGTAGCCAGCCAGGCGGCCCCAAGCAGCCGCCACCCGGGACTGCCCTCAAGCAGCCGGCCGTGGTCTACCCGTGGATGAAGAAGGTGCACGTGAATTCCGGTAAGGACGGGCCCAGGACCGCTCAGTCTCCACCCCGGCCCGGCGGCATGAGCCCTGAGAGGGGGTGCGAGGGGGTGGGGGCGTGTGGGGTTTCAATGGGCGCCGCAATTACTCTCTCCATAAATTTTTATAGCCAAGGGAGCAGGCCGGGACCATGTGGCTGGCTGTTTGGCTGTGGGCGAAAAAAGGGGTGGAGATGGGGGTGGGGTGGGGGAGGACTCCATTTTCAGAGTGGAGGGAACGCAGTGGAGGAGAGGGGATTTCCAAAATGCCTGGGAATTCTGGAGCTGGTGGCAGGCCGGGGAGACGGGGGTACGTTTGGGGATCCCTGCCTGCGAGCCCAGGGGAGCAGGTGGGTGCGAGGGGATGGGAGGGAGGGAGCGTGTGCGCTGGGGAAAGAGGGCGGGCGGGAGGCAGGGAGTAGCGGGCCAGGGGGAGCGCAGGGAGGGCCCGGCCTCGGGGCGCGCCAGGAAGTGAGCGCCGGTGGCCAGGGGCCTACCCTGAGGCTGGAGCTGACCTTGTGCGATCTCTTTTGTCTCTCAGTGAACCCCAACTACACCGGCGGGGAGCCCAAGAGGTCCCGGACGGCCTACACCCGGCAGCAAGTCCTAGAACTGGAAAAAGAATTTCATTTTAACAGGTATCTGACGCGGCGCCGTCGGATTGAAATCGCTCACACCCTGTGTCTTTCCGAGCGCCAGATCAAGATCTGGTTCCAGAACCGGAGGATGAAGTGGAAAAAAGACCACAAGCTGCCCAACACCAAAGGCAGGTCCTCCTCATCCTCGTCCTCGTCCTCGTCCTCCTGCTCCTCGTCAGCTGCCCCCGGCCAGCATTTGCAGCCGCTGGCCAAGGACCACCACACGGACCTGACGACCTTATAGAAGTGGGGACCCTGGGCCCACCCCTCCCTGAGCTCCTGGCTGAGCCGAAGTTGCGGGGGCAGGCCGGGCCTGCTGTCACCTCCCTGGGCTCTAAGGTACTGTGGGGTGGACCTGGGACACACGCAGGCCTCCCTAAGGTTAGCATCCTGCCCAAGGACAGCCCCCTCCCTGGAGCGGGGATGGGGTGGGAGGGGGCGGGATTCTCTCTTTAAGTATATTATCAAATGGCAGGAGCTATTGAGAACATAAAACCTTGGCGAGTCATTAAACTCCTGAAAATCTCTGCTGTTGGGTTTTGAATTTGCAAATGAAGGTTGAATGCTTTATCCCAGTGTGAATTTGAACATGCTCCCCCACCCCACCCCTCCAGGGATCTTTGTGGTTTAAAAATGTGCCAGAGTTGAGGCAGAAGCTTGGCTGCCTCTGCTCTAGGTGTTTTCAGTAGAGCAGGAGAGCTGAGCCAGGATTCCTGAACTTTCTGGGTTGTCTGTATAATTTCCAGTGTGAAAAAATATATATATATATATATATATTTTTTGCTCCCGGTGTCCCCGTGCCCAAAGAAATGAGTCTAAGAAGGAAGCGGAAACGGGTTGTTTTATGTTTATATTTGCTTAAATATTTATTTGTTGGAGAATTGGGGTACAGAAGTAACTGACATGGTGTTGCCAAAAAACTTAACATGTGAAAGGGGCTGAGTTTCAGGGAGCGGAATCAGAGGTGCGTGGCCTGACTCCTGGCTGGAACTCCACCCCCTCCCCACTCCCAGGAAATGTATATAGGGGGCCCTTAACCCTTCTAAAGGGAAGAGAAGGATCCACTCAAAGTTGAGTTCTTGAATATATATTTCCACATGTGCGTTTTTCAGCACTGTGCTTAGAGCTAGTTCTGGGTGATTAGAGGAAAGGGAGAAAAGAAAGAAACAAATGGTCCAACATTTTTCTTCTGGGGAAAGAAAACAAAACCTCCATGTTCTGGGTCATTAGATAATGACTGAATTTTCTGTTCCAACTGGATTCCGAATGTCCCCAAATATTCCATGTAGCAGTATTTTATAGGAATTGGTATATGGCTGGTATGGGAGAAGGGATGTACATTGGGGAGAAAGTGGAAAGGTGAGGAAATCTTGCTTTTTAAAGAATGGAAAACTAACTGAATCTAGAAGTCCACAAAAGTTGGTCTTAGGGTTTTTTCCCCCTAAGTTTTAATTTTTCAAAACAAATCTAAGGAATTTCTCAACCTGTTAATTAGAAGCGGAATTTGTGAAAGTACCAAAGTTTTCAGGCCCTTTCTGCTCCCTTGCCTTGAGAATAGTGGTTTAAAAATAATCACTCTCAAACAACAGGAGAGATGTTCTTTAGTCGTTTTTCTCTTGCCTTGCCTGCGAAGGATTCAAAGCTCATTTTTCTAAAATGTTGACCCTTAAGGATAAGGGGAAAGAGTCAAAGGTAATGGCCAGAGTTCATAGACTCAAATGAAACAAGGCTTCAGAAGTTTAAACCCCAAAGCCTCGGGCTCCAAAAAGAAACCCCTGGTTGTCCCTTACCAAAAAGTGACAAAAGTAGGGAGGGAGCAGGAGGGAGGTTGAAAAGGAGATTCAGAATTGGGGCTATTTTTCAGTGCTTCAGAACACTTTAGAAGGCTTCAGAGGTAATTTTTTAAATATATTCGAATGTAGAGGGAAAAAAGACTTCCTCTACGGGCATGTTCTTTGGTTCTGTGTCTCCTGAGAGCAGGTATTCACTGGGGTCCCTAGGCTGAAATTCCACTTCTCTAAAGTATCTTACAAGCCTTGGTCTTTTGTATTAGACCCCAGGGACAGCTCTTTGTTCCTCCTTGGGGTGAGCCTGGCTCTCAGACTTGCACATGGCAATACTTGAATATCGCCACGTCGGGATATTAAAGATGGATATTCCTGCATTATTTGCATCATTGTTTCTATGACAAAAAGCACAGAGTTCATACATAGTCAAGATGTCTTTTTTCTGATGCCCTCACGTTGAGAAGCTGAAAAGGTATTTTACTGAAGTTCGGCTAAATTACAGAATCAGGTTCATCCAGAGGACAAATTTTCTATTCGATTAGCTGTATTTCAGCCGGGAGGACTGACCTCTAAACCCTTAACCTTTTGGACTCTAACTACCCTTCTCTTCTTTTTTCCCCCCTCTAACATGGAGAGTAGTCTTTGGATGTAGCATTTGAAAAGAGCTGCTATCTTTAGGCAAGTTGGAAAGTTGCTCAGATTCTTCCCTAAAACCCAAACTTGTTAATACATCGAAACTTCTCCTTGTGGGGAAGGGGTATATATTTCACAATGTTCAACTATATATGCATTATAAAAATTATTATATAGATTTCTTCCCTTCCTAGAAGTTCAGGTTACTCATCCCAGCTTCAGACCCAATGCCAAACTACTTAACTGCCTTCACTTCTGCCCTAGAGGAAAGCCAAGAGGTATATTTGATGAAGAAAACCCAAGTTCCTTATTAAAAATAGCCCCACTACTTTGGAAAGTAATTTTATCAGAGAAACAAATTCTTTGTTTATAAGTCTCAGTTCTCCTTCTCGGCTTCTAGGGATTCTCTTTTGAAATGTTAATGGGGCCTGCAAGGCCCAGAGGGCAGCCCTCAACCCTGAGGTCCCAATCAGACCCTCTTGCCCATTTGGGCCCACAGGAGTGGGGCGGGCAAGAAGCAGGGCCCCCCAGCTGGCCAGGGCAGGGAAAGAAATGAGTTTCCTCCTGGGAACGTGTTCTGGAGACCTAGGTGTAGAAAGGCTCAGTGCCCATTTGCTTTTATTTGTTTCCAGTTTGTTCCCCCAACTATGAGCCAGAAGTGTTTGTTTTAAGGGTTTTTAAAAATGGTATGCTGGGATAGTAACTGGGGAGGAGTGAAGTGTTTGCTGAGGACACTGCTTCTCAGACTCCCATCTCACTTTGTCCATTGCAGCCTTTTGTTGGGAGATGACATTGTCTGTCAGCCCCATGGTGTCTGTTCACGCAAGATGCTTTCTTAATAGAACTGATCAATGTTCTGCTGCCACTGATTAAAGTATTATTTATACTAATTGTTGCCTGTAGTTTTGATGTAATTCATTGATCTATATTTGAAATAATAAAAGGTGTAGCGAAATCTCCCTTCTGTTTGGTGCCTCCACAGAAGCATTCTTCATTAGGTGTTCTAAAAGCTAATATCCAGTATAAACAATGTATTTTATTATTTTCTATAATATGCCTGATGTGTGAGGGTTAAACTGTGTAAGGCATAGAAATTCTACCATTTTCTCCCTCCCCCATACCTACATATTCCCAATTTGGCTGTTAAATTTTGTGTGCATTGGAAAGACAGAGGCTGGATTCAGGCTGGGGTGGGGGCGGAGTGGGCATTATTATTTTTTTAAAAGGAAAATAAGTAACTTCCTGGGCTAAAAAGAGGCTCCAGTTTGGCTCTGTGCAGGCTCAGGTCAGCCCCAGACCCCCCTCGATCTGTGACATGGTGAGTGAGAGATCTCCTGGCTCCCCAACTCTAAGAGTGTCTGGTGCTGGGCTCTGGGCCAACCTGAGGATGGCCGTGGCTGCTCGGATCTTACCCTTCTGGCCGCCAGTCTTGGGCTCCTACTTCTGTGCTGTTCAGCCCCACTGGGGCCTGCAGCAGCTGCCCCTCCTCCCCCGAGCGCCCCTTCCGCCCTCCAGACGACAATAAACACTCCCCACTATAAAGAGTGGCGCGCGCTATTTTTTTCACGAGGGCTTTTCACGTCTTGGCCTCGCCTTGAAGAGGGGGCCAAGACAGAAGTCCCAAAATAGATGGAGGGGAGCTTACTCTCGACAGGAAATGAGCAGAATGCAAAAAATCAGACGTGTGTCCTTAATATATGTAAGGGCTCGCCTCAGACGCGTGGACATGTGTATTTATAAGTGCGCAGACAGAAGTTTAAATATTCAGACACATTTTATGATTGTCCTCTGCCCGTCTTCTGGCTAATGGCTCCTCCTGTGCCCACCAATACATCAGTAGGTCGTGTGTATTGAATCGCGGGCAGGGGTGAGGAGGAAGCGAGTGCTCAGCCCAGCCGGCCGGAGTGCAGGACCATAAATCGGGGACCCCAGGCAGTCGGCGCTTCCCGCGCGCCCGCCATGTTGGGGAGCCCTCCCTGCCCCCCGCGCCGGGCTGGGCGGCCGGGGCTCGCCGGCGGCCGGGGGAGGGCCTTTCATAACCCGGAGAATTTTCAAAGTGCGAGGAAGATGATAAGAATAGATTTCTACAAGTCCCGACCACGTGATTGGCGAAATAATTAATTCAGCACGTCCCTTAAGAAACACGGAGTCGTCATTAATCTGCCACGCAAAGGGCTCTCTCCTACTTGGAAAGTGCAGGGATCCCAAGAATATCACCCACCGAGGGGGGCTGCGCGGCGCCCCCAGCCCTCCACCCTCGGCCCCCGGTGGCGGCGGCGGCGGCGGCGGCGGGCGCGGGAGTGCAGCCGGCAGGTAAATATTTTGGCGACTTTTATTTCTTCGGATTTAAATCCTTAATGAACTTAGCTGTCAGGGCCGCTGACAAATAGTTCCCTTTGCTTCCTGATTTGGAAGCGTGCGCCGGCAAGAAGTTGTTAGTGGCTTGGATGGTGACCTTTGGTTCAGCAAAGCTTTGCACTTATGAAAAATTACTAAGAGCGGCCGAGTGTGTGTGAGAGAGAGAGAGTGTGAGGGTGTGCGGGGGGCGAGGGTGCGCGCGGGCTGCTCAGAGGCGACAGGAGTAGTAAAGACCCGCCCGGCTGGGGGACGCGCCTGGCGCACGCGGGCCGAGGTTGCCCGGTCGCCTGTGTCTACCGGGAACAATGGTCGCTGTCACGGCATCTGCCGCCTATTCTTAAACCGGTGAGAAAAGGCCCCGGCCCTCTTTTCAAGCAAGGGTCGTAAATTTTTCTGTGCGTCATAATGGAAGGCTATAAAATCGAGTTGAAATTTTACCCCAGGCAGATTTTAACCAACAGATAATGATTTCCGAGTTGCTTCTCCCACTCCCCTCCCTCTCACCCCAGCTCTACTGCTTCCCTCACCCCAGCAAGGAGTCTGTCCCTCTTCCCCCCATCTTTAATTTGGGGAGGAGACCTAAAATAAAGACAGGGAAATTCCCTGCCACCGAAGGAGTGGGAGACCCTGGGGTGAGGGGAAGCCTGGGGGAAGGGAAACGGGTGTGTAGAGTCGGGGAGAGACCAGGGATGAGATGCTGGAGCCGTCTCCCGCTGGCTGGTTTCAACCTTTTTTCTCTCCAACTCCCGAGAAGCTAGCTGTCGGGTCCCACGAACCACCCGGCTCCCACCCCACCCCACCCCACCCCAGCTTGCCGGAGGTCCATGCTGGGGGCAGCAGCGGGCATTCTCCTCCTCCAGCTCGTCACTCCGGCCCTGATGCCTCCTTTCCTCTAGTTGGCTTTGAGGATGATATCGGGAGAGCTGGGGGCTGGCTGCGTGTGGTGGTTGTTTTGGGATTGTGTGTGTTTTGATTTCTTTTTTGGCGTGTGTATATTTCCCCCATCAGGACAGAGACAAAGTTTCCTCCGTTATGAATTATACATTCAAACAATAACACATTAATTCAATTATTCAAAGATGACAAATGTTTATGTGCTTTGCAAGTGACTTTGGCGCAGATTCTGGGCGCTTTCTCTGAGCTGCTTGCGTTTTTTTTTCAATGAGAATTGGCTGTCACCCTCCTAACCTCACACCCACGCACCCCACCCCACCCCACCCCACCCCACCCCACCTCACCTGGACATACCCTGGTAGCTCCAGAGAGGAACCCACAAAAAACGTCCCCAGCCCGGCTGCCAGCAGCCTCCCAAGGCCCGGCTTGGCGGGCACCGGCCCGGGCTATTTTATCAGTGTGACAATTGCCCGGGTTGGTGTGATAAATCATCGTAAGTAATTCCTGAAAGGGTGCGAGGCTGTTGGGGGCCGGGCGAGGACTGTAAATCTTTCCGGTTTATTGCTCTATGAACATATGCTCCGATTGAAGAAGGCTTAGATCCTTTCCTGGAGACAAATTCCCGCAAAGGGGCCCCCCTCTTTGGCTGGAGATTAACACTTGCTGCGGGCGGCTGCATGGCCCCTGGTGGGAGGCTTGGGGGCGGGGTCCTCCGGGTGAGGGTGGACGGGGGGAGGTGGGGGCACCCACCGTCCGGCTCCAAGAGGCGCCCTTAGTGGGCCTCTAGCTAGGGCTGGCCAGGTGAACAAAGGAGGGGCTCGCTGACAGGTCTGGGGGCTCGAGCCTGTGACCTGTTCTCCGGGACTTTCCTGTGCTTCTGGAATGGGAGGGCGGAGGATCTTACCCCCTTCTCCCCGCTCTTGTACGGTGGCCCTGCCCATGCGCCTACCCCTGTCTGAGACCTCGCAAGTGGCAACAGGGCATCTGCTCCGTGCCCGATGCCTCTGAGAAGAGCCGGCTGTGAAAGCGGGACTTCGGGGATGGAGTGGACACCCCCACATGGTGCGGGATTCCCGGTGCGAGTCGAGCTGGGGTAGTGCGATGGGGGCTCACTGCAAGCCGGGAGCTGGAGGCTGGCTGCTCGCCCTGGCCAGGAGCTTTTTTTTTTTCTTTTTGGCCCGTAGCTTTTAAGCTCTTCTTCCCACATGCAGAGTTGTTACCCTTGTTACCGTAAATTACACCCGACCACTCAGAGTGTGCTGGAAATCTATCCTGATTTACTATTTCTAAAATAGAAGCTCCCTCTTCTCCCAGCTAAGCCCAGCTGGGACTGATCCCGCATCTCCCTTCGCGTTCTTGGAGACGTCGCAGGAAGCGGGAAGCCGCGGCCTGCTGTCGCTGGGCCTGCGGGATCCATGGGCCCTGCCAGGACCCGGAGGCTCACAGGTCGCGGCAAATAGCGGCTCCACGCCTCCGCTGCTCCAGGCCCCGCCGGACCCGGGTGAAGTTCGCCAGATGCAGAGAAGGGAGAACGCCCCCGGTCTCGGCCGATGCTTATGCGCGTTTTCTGGCTCTGAAAGTGTAGGCTCATTGGCTGTGTCCGCGGAACGAGCCAAGGTCCCAGATTATGGTGGTGGTGAAGAGGGGGGTTCCTCGGGGTCTGTGAGCTGGAGGCTCTCAACTTTAGGATGGGAGCCTGCGCTGTACCACAACGTAATTGCCTCCCAGGGGAGGGGACGAGCAGCCGGTCCGCCTAGGCTAGGCTGCGCCTTGCCCGGGTGTTTGAGGATGCGGGACCTTGTATCGGGCGCGGCTGGGGAGCTTGGGGAACCTGGGCCTCTGATGCTCCGCAGCTGCCTCCACAGAGGCCTGTAAGAAACGCAGCTTCTAAAATTTCCAGTCCCCGGGCCAGCCTGGTGGAAGGCTGGGCCAAGGTCAGAGGTCGTGGGGGGGGAGAGACGCTCAGCGCCCCCATCCCACTGCCAGCGGCCAGGCTGGAGCTAGGTCATTCCCAGGCCTCGGGATGGGGGCTTTCCTTCCGCCCCAAACTCGCCGTGGTCTGCCCAGGGGAAGGGACCGAGATCCCACGCCTCCTGCCCCTCCTCCCAGCCCCCAGGCCTGGCTGCGCTCCGGGGCTGGATGGCGTGAAAGTTTCAGCCTCAATCAGTACAATCTTCCCTCGGGGTCACGTGAACAAATATGCTCGCATTTGAAGGCAGCGTCTGTATTTCCCGACTATGAGGGGGTTTCCGGGGCTCTCTTCAAATCCAGAAAGGTCCACATTCCGAAAGGAAAACAAACCCCAAGCTCTGGGGGGCCTGGGAGGGCTGGGCAGGAACCCAGAAGTGGGTGGGGGCGCGGGTGGCCGCCGCTCTGGGCCTGGGAGCTGACAGGCAGGCGGTGGACCGGCGGGCGTGCAGTGCAGGCAAAGCCAGCTCGGGGACTGCGAATTCGTTCCTCCTACGTTTATTGGTAGTTGAACCTCAGCCTGGTTCCGTTCTACCGGGAATTCCGTGTGCTCTGGTATATGGCCGCGTCTTGGAGCGCGCAGGACCAGGGTTGGGACAGCGTTGTCTGCAGACAAAGGGGGAAGGCTAGCTCTGCCCCCCACTGGAGCCCACTCTGAGGCCGAGGACACCAGGTTTATGATAAATTGGGATCCAGGTAAGCAATTGCATGACAAAATAGAAATCTCTGGGCACAGGGCTGCTTGCTGCCCTGAATGGGATACTAAATATGATTTATTTTGTGTAATCTGTGATCTTGATTATTGCCAATTGGTGAGGCAGCCCGCGTAGACCTAGATACACTTCTACATATACATCCAGGATGGTGATTAATCCTAAGGAGGTTCGCTTTGTGGGGATGTTCCCCGCCTACCCAAAGGTTAGGGGGACATACTACCTTGCCAGGTTGGGAGGGTGGCCGGTGGCATAGTGGCGGGAGGTGGCAGTTTGAGGAGGGGGCTGGTGAGGGGACTGGGCGCTGGAGGAAGTATTTGGGGGTAAATGTACAGTTATGAGAATGGGTGGAAAATGGAATGAATAAAAAGAAACTTAAAAAAAAAAAACAACACTGTCACTTCCAAAGTAAGATGGAGCATCATATTAATTCCGTGTCTTGAGCTGCCTGGCTGGGTGCAGGCAGGTTGATTTATACGTATTTAAAATAAACTCTGTGAACAGCCAGCTCCCTGTATTGTTCTAGAAGCTAGCTCCACATACGCACGCTTTTTATCCTCTTACTGTTGGCTTAATTTTTTTTTCCTCTGTGAGGTTAACGTGCTATTCAAGTTTCTCCCCCAAATTCAAGAGAACCCCCAAACTACCCGAAAGAATTTGGGGGGCACCTCCACAGTCTTCACTAATCTGGTTTTTGACTGCAATAGTGGCAGAGAAAAGGTTTAGGGCTTCTGGGTCCTTCTTAAAGAAACTGAAATGACAGCTAAATAATATTTTGGTTCCTGCATCCCATCCATCATTTTTTGTATTGTGTCCTGGATGTGGGAGCACAGGACAGTTCTTCCTGGGTCTTTTCCCCAGGACCAAAGCCTGAGGAAGCGGCCCCATGAGTGAGCGGCTCCTAGCTCCTGGAAAACTGCTATAGGGCTAGGCCAGACTGGGCCTCTGTGGGAAAGGGACCCAGAAAGCAAGGAGCACTCCCTTAACCTAAGTTGGGACAGGTCTCAGCCACAGAGGGACAGACTCCCAGGGTCCTGGCCATCAGAGGAGAGCAGTAAAGTTGTTTGGTCAATGGCTGATGCTTCGCTCCATCAGAAGTTAAAATCGCTGGACATTTTTCTTCTCTTGCTGCCTTGGAGCTGCACGCCTGCCAGCTTAGTCAGCTGAATCCAATTACTGCGAGCAGCATTTCATTTGGCCCCGTGGAGCACTCACTTATAACTTCCCCGAAAATTTCAATAATCCGCACCAAGGCTCCCTATCCAAAAGGCTTTTCTCCTTTTCCCGGGGTACTGGTAGAGGATGGGATACATGGCTAGGTCTGCCAGGACCAGCTCTTCCTTGACAGCTCTGAGACCGGGTTCCTTCCTGCTCCCCGGTTTCTGGCTGTGAAAGAGGTACTTGAGCTGGTGGCTCAGAGCCAGCCGGGTAAAGTCTGCAGAAGGCTGGGCAAGCAGAAGGCTGAAGTTAGTCGGACCCGTGCTGGTTGGTGGGTGGGCTGGGGAAAGAGCCTTCGAGAAGACGATGGGGTCTCTGGGCAGCCCAACTTTGGCCACCTTGGGGTCCTCTTTGCTTTCCCCTTCCCAAGGTGTGCCCAGAGCACACAGCACAGCCCAAGAACGCCCGGGAGTAACTTACCCTGTTCCTCCGCGGCTGGGAAAACAAAATCTAGCTACAGGCATGGGGGAATCGCGGCACTGGGCGGCCTCACAATTTAGATCTTCTGAGGGGAAGGGCATAATTCTGGAGAACTCCCCCCACCAAATAAATAAGAAATAACTAAGCTCGAAAATTGACCGCCCACGTGAATGCATCATATAAATGGCTTCAGGACCCGCTGATCCGGTCCGAGGGCTCGAGTATATCGTGTTTCCACCGCTCAGCCCTCTGGCCCGGCTCCGTGGAGTGGGCCCTCTGGGTTTGGGACTGCCTGGGGAGCTGAAGCCCGGGCGCGGTGTTAGGAGCCCTACCGGTCCGGGATCTCTCCGAGGCGCTTCCGTTGGGTGTTCATTAAGGGGTGAGTTATTGCCGCGCGAGCCAAAGGTCACTTCAAAGGCTTATGGCTCCGCTCTCTGGTCTTTAGAAGGGCCCTGAACGCTTTGTGTGGGGCTTTCCCCAGCACAGTTTAGTGTTTGCAAACTACTGAGTCGACAAATTGCACAGGGCAGATACAAGAGGAGGGGACTGTGGCTCTCCTTTCACCTGACCAGGGCGGGCACCCGCTGAGCGCAGGCAGTGGTAGGTAGCTTGGTCTGTTTTGGGGTAGAGTGGAAGGGGTGTTTGCTTCTTTGCCAGTTTTCAGCTGGTTTGATCCCTACCCAGTTGTGGGCAGCCCAGGCCAGGAATGTGGTGGGTACTGACTGGAATAAAATAAAATCAGGGAAATCGTGGTGGATACAATGTACAAACCAAGAAATAACAACGCAGCTCCCTCTTCTCTGTGGCTTCACGTGGGAGCCTTGACTAGGACCTACCCAGGCCCATCTACACATTTGCCCTCCTTCTCTGGTGCCCTGAGCTGTAGCCTCCCTCTGTTCCAATCCTGCAGTCCCTCCCTTTTGCTCCTTAGAGGGTGGGCTTGACCCGGGGGATTGGGGAACATGGGGCTTTTAGCGCTTGGTTGGAATAGGAGGAGAGGGAATGGCTTCCCTGTGCCTCTGACCCACTTGGCTCACCCCCTGCGCAAGGTCTGGTCCTTCCCCACCGCTCTGCCTCCCCTTTCTCACATCCAGTCAAGGATTGGGGTGTTAAACGCCACCTGCTCCCCAGGAGCCAACCAAGTCTCCTTTCTGCCAGAAGGTGCCTGGAGTGGCTACAGACACCATATAAAATAGTGGCATTGATTATGACACCCTTAAAGGGAGTAATGTCTCTCCGCATGTGTTGGTAAGAAAGAACTAGCCGCTGCTGAGAGTTTTCCATTTTGTTCCAGATTATCTCAACAGAATATCAAAAGGAACTCGAAGAGCCTACAAAGAGTTAGAGACAAAATTTTGAGAATACACACACACACAAATTGTGGTGAGTGGTGTGATTTTTAAAAGTAATTTCCACTACATTTCCATTTGTCCTGCAACTCAAATTAGCCGTCTCAGGATTCATACATCAAAACATAAAACAAAGGGCCGCTTTGAAGTGGATCACCTCAGTGTGAACTGCCGCCAGTTACATGATAACCGATCATCGGTCTTCAAATTTATGGCACCTTAATAGGGTGAGCCCAGTGCCTTAAATGCAGGGTGTATTACATTGAGTTATCTGGGCTAAGTAAGAGTGATTTAGAAGGCGCGTCCAGATCCTCCCATAGGGCAGAAGAGCTCAGGCTGAGAGATCGGGAGAACGTGGGCAGAACACTGCCCCATCTCTGTGGTAAATAGAGCCCCTTCTTAGCAAATAGAAAAAGTAGTCGTTTCCAATGCCAAAGTAGTAGAGCCAGCAGGGAAGGAAGAATCGTTGCCCGGTTCCAGTGAATTAATGGGGATGCCCAGCAAGATTCGTGTCTGTCAGAAAGAGATCTGTGGGTTTCCAAGGCCCTGATTCAGGTAAAGCAGAGAAGCCGGCCCAGTTCGAACCTTAGAGGAAACAATAATAATTTAAAAAATGAAAGGAATAGAAGCAACCTCCACCCCAACGCCTACCCCTTCTCTTTCAAGTTGCACAGACTAATCCGACCCGTCCTTCATTTTACCACGATCGCACCTCTAGTCACCACCGGGCGACTGCAGCCGCCTCCCTCCCCAGCCCCCTCAGCCTTTGCGCGGCCACTGAGGGCGGCGGGCGAACGCGGGCGGGGCCGGCCTCCGTGCGTCCGGCGAGCCTCTGGCCTGGCCTCCAAGGCTGGGGGGCGGCAGGTCTCCGGTCCCTGGCCAGGCTGCGCGCATCGCGTCCCGCGTCCGGCCGCCGAGCAGAGCTGCTCCAGGAGGCCCGCAGAGGCCACTTTATATACCCCCCCTACTCCCCGGGAGCGGGGCCGGGAAAACTGCGGAGCAGGGAATTCTTTTGCTGCGCCTCCTCCTACGCAGAGCCTGTTTTCCACTTCTGAAAAGTGCCGGGCCTTGGGAAGTGTTTTTCTTTTCATTCCTTACTGAAGCGTTTACTGCAGCCGTGCTCGCAGTCATAAATTTTGCTACAAACCACAATGACAGGTGCATTGATATGCACCGTGAGAGCTCCAGCTGCTTAATAACTCCGTCCCCCAGCCGCTTTGAGCGCCTTTTATTTATTCGGTATCATATTTAGATATTGATCCCGGGCAGAATTAAGTGCAGTGAGCAAGTATCAGGGTTCGGCTGATTCGGAGGCGCAGAGGGTGCGGCGGGGATCCGGCGGTGGTGGCTCCAAGGAGGCCGCCTCCCTTTCGGCTGAGGACCGTTTGGCCCTGCATTCCCGGCCGGCGGTTGGGCCTCCGAGCTGAGCTGGGCAACTTCCCGGGACCACGAGAAAAGAGCCAGCTAGATCCCATTTGGCGCGCCTGCCCTAGGAGGAGCCGAGGATGGCGCCGGCGGGGTTCTGGGGTGTCTGCCTTGGCCGGTGTTCCGGGCCAGGGGTGGGGGCAGGATTTGAGGGTAGAGGAGAGGAGGAGAGGAAAGGGCAGCTGAGGACTTCGAAGACCACCCCTCCCCCTACGCAGCTTAGTCTTCACCCCAAGGCATTTGGGTCCCGGGGCCCAAATGAGCAGAGGTACCAAAGGGCGAGAAAAGAAAGCCCTAAAGGGAGGGGGGGCGGCTCGAAAAGATGAGCCACTGAACAGTTGACCATTGTCCAAGTGATTTATGACCCGTTCCTGCTTCTTAGGTTCAAGCAGAGTTCACAAGGAGTAGCGATTTCTAGAAAGAAATAAGCTAGGGCTTCTTTTTAAACCAATTTTGTAACAATATTCTCAGGTTCTGTTTTAGGAAAGGTGACTTTGGAGCTTTACATTTTGGGGTGAGGGAAGAGGCTACAAAGTCCTTCTCAGTGAGGAGAGAGCTATTGTCCTCGCTTCTGGGGAAATGGACATTTGGGTGCAGGATCATCATGGAGTGACCCTTGAAATTCCTTAAGACAATGAAAACAGAAGAGGGAGTACAGACTCTAAGCTTACTCATGGAGCTGCCCAGTATTAGCACTTTTGAGGTCTGTACACAGACCTTTGTCTGGGAATATGCCATAGGAACAAATATATATGTAAAGCCATCTGATTCAAAGACTTGGCCAGTTACTAAAGAGGCTATTTTACTATGACTAGTCTACCTATCAAGATAAACTTGGTCACCCTGGGAGGCAAGAGAGGGGAAGTTTTGCTTCCACTGCTGTAGATGGAATGACAGAAGCAGCATCAAGTTCTGGTGGTCTGCGTATCATGAGTGACCATTTTGACATCCAAAGAGCCCAAGGTTTAAGACTGGAAGCAGGATCCTAGAAAAATTATGAGATCTAACCAAAGTCAGAGTAGTCTTTTGGCCTGGGGACAAACACATATAAATATTAGTCACAGAATGAGGATGTAGCTTTCCATTTAATATTCAGTAGCTTTAATAGTCAGATAATGATACAGAAAATGAATGAAAGAAAGATTAAGACCAGCTTTATTTGGGAGATATCCTAACTGCACACGTTTAAGAACAATAATAGAAACTACTCCTAAAACATTACATCTGACTATTCTGTTATTAAGAAGCACTTCTCTTATCAAGATTAATGGTATGCTCACTTATATTTTAAAAGAAAATGAGCAACTATTCTACCAAATAAAGCCTAATGTGAAGAATTTAAGAAATTGAGTTAGGTTGTTTGGTGAAAATGGAAGGGAATGGATGAACGGAGTTGTAGTACTAATGGTCAAATCCGTTAGGCCACATAAGTTGTCTAGATAATGTGGTCTGTCATGATGACTATGATGGAAACCAGGGAGTTTTGGGGAAGGAGAGTTGCCTGAAAGGTGAGATCAAGAATTCAGATCTAGGAGCTGACCAATGAGTTTTCTTTATCAAGCAGATGAAAGTGGTTGAATAGTGCTAGTTACACTTTAACTCATTAGGGGCTTTCAGAAGGAGAAGGGGGTAGGTAAGAAGGTAAACCCCCCATCAAGAGTCAAAGGACACAAAAAGGGTAGAATTTTCTTAGTTTTTTTTATTATTATTATTATTCTAATTCTACATCCATTCATTACGCCATAAGAGGTCTCTCATTGGTTGTAGGTTGGAGGTGGAGTGGAATGGCTGATCGAGAGCAGAGGTCTGTAGTAGTATCTATTCATACAATGGATGCAGGATTAAAATTATAAAGTTAGAACATAAAGCATTTTCTATTCACCCATGCTCCATGCATTTCAAATTCTAAGTCTCTTATTTCCAATGATGCCTGTTTAAAAGTAGTGGACTACAAAGTAAAGCATCTAGAAAAATGTAGAAGAGAAGAAACTTCTTTAGCCTCAAAATAACTCTGGGAGTCTTTAAGTCTTCTTCTTGGGTTTTATCTCCTAGTAGGTTTCACAGTGCTGACCCATGTGCTAACTGGCTGACTCTGACCCATTCACCGGAGAGTGGACTGTCTGGGTCTCCGTGAAAGATGCTGTAATTTTGAAACCAGGTGGGGGAGATACTTTTTTTTTGAGAGTGCCAGCTGTTCTGAGTGTTAATAGGCTTTTCTTTTGCCCATCACATCCCTGGGATGACCTATGATTAACTGATTGATCCATTCATTCATTCACTCATTCAGCATGCATTTACTGCACTTAACTGCATGTGGGGCATTGGGCTAGATGTTAGGAATATATAGGTGAATAAGACACAGTCCCTACCTGCAGAAAGCTCAAAGTCTAGTGAGTGAATCAGTCATTAAAATGTATAGGCCATAAGTGCTTCTCTATGCAGTTTCAAAGGCTAAACTGACAATTTTGAAGAAAGAAAATTGTATCTGGGAAAAAAAATTAACCCCTTCCCTTGGATGAAGGGGAGACTTATGGTTTATGAGAAATTCCTTCTGACATTTCCAAGGGTTCAAATAAGTTGAACTTCATAAAAGTCCCAGATCTTCCTCCTATGAAGTGTATGGGAAGCAGAGAGCCTGGGCTAGTCCTTCTGTATTGACTGGTCTTGCCAATGACAGTCCCTCTGGGACCTCTCACTTTTCTTCTTTGCAGGTTATCTGGAGCCTGGGGCTGCCCCAGCTCTCTCAGGATTTGGCAGACATTGGAGGTGGTGGTGAAGGAGACAGTGGTGGTCAATGTTATTTGAGCAGGGTCAGCAGGCCCCAGAGGTTCCTGAGTACATGATGCAGAAGGCAGCTTACTATGAGAACCCAGGACTCTTTGGAGGCTATGGCTACAGCAAAGCTGCTGACACTTATGGCTATAGTGCCCCCCATCAGCCTTATCCACCCCCTACTGCCAACTCCATGGACACTGATTACCCAGGCTCTGCCTGCTCCATCCAGAGCTCTGCGCCTCTCCGAGCCCCAGCCCATAAGGCAGCTGAACTCAATGGAAGCTGCATGAGGCCTGGCACTGGGAACAGCCAAGGAGGGGGTGGTGGCAGCCAGCCTCCAGGTCTGAACTCAGAGCAGCAGCCACCACAGCCCCCTCCACCGCCACCACCACCAGCCCTGCCCCCATCCTCTCCCACCAACCCTGGAGGTGGAGTACCTGCCAAGAAGGCCAAGGGTGGGCCCAATGCTTCTGGCTCCTCAGCCACCATCAGCAAGCAGATCTTCCCCTGGATGAAAGAGTCCCGCCAGAACTCCAAGCAGAAGAACAGCTGTGCCACTGCAGGTAGCCCTCTGAGGGGCCTCATCTCTGGGCTTTCCCCAAGACTGACCCCAAGAAGCTAGCTCTCCTAGGAATTAAGAGGCTCAGGGCTGGAAGAACAACTTTGGAGGCCATATGTGTAAACTCGCAATGCAGAAATTGTCGAGGGTTTTTGGCCATACCACATGGCTTTGAGGGATCTCAGTGCCCTCACTGCGGGCTGCAGGGATTGAACCCAGGCTATGGCAGTGAAGGTGCTGAATACTAACCAATGGACCACCAGGGAGTTCCCTGTTCTTTCTTTTTAGTGTCTCTGGTTGTGGTCACATCCTTACAGTGACAGGGTGCTGATGTCCACTCCAGGCTGCTGGCACCGCTGCTGGACATGTCTCATAGTTATTCACAGACAGCTCTTCCTTATACTGCCCCAATATCTGGACTGCTGGTCATAACTCAACTCCTTCCAGCCAACAGATCTTCAAAACTTGAAGATAGGTACTATGATCTCCAAGCCCAGGGGGTGACATAGCCCATATCACATGAATCCCACTTCCCTAAATTAATAAGAACTAAAAGGCTATTGAACACTATGTTAAGAATCATGTTAAGTGCTTTATAAGCGCTGTCTAATTTTCCAAAGAACCCTTTGAGGTAGGTATATAATAAAACATCCATTGTAACAGATAAGGAAAATGTTAGAGATGATAAGTCACTTGCCCAAGATAACTAAACTACCAAATGGCACACCTGGGGAATTCCCTGGTGGTTCAGTGATTAAGGACTGTGCACTTTCACTGCTGAAGGGCACAGGTTCAATCCCTGGTTATGGAACTAAGATCCTGCAAGCTGAAAGGCACGGCCAACCCTCTCCTGCCCCAACAAAACAAACAAAATAACATGTACAAAAACCAAAACCTCAAATAGCATGTCTCAGGCCACTCCCACTCAATTCTCCCCATCCCAGGAAATCCCTAATGTGGAGGCACATATCCTAGGGGAAGAGGCTGCACTCTGAAACAGGAGCAGCCTTGGGTTTTTTTCCCGTGGAAAGGGAGACTCTGGTGTTGAGAAAATTTTCCCTACGTCCATTGAGTCTGCGTGGAAGAAGAAGGGCAGGACTAGCAGCTCTGAGACCTTCTGCCACTCTCTGCTCAGCTTGCTGGATTCCTGAACTTTTCTGGCCTTGTGTTCTCTGATGTACTCTTTATCTTCAGGTAGATGAACTTGCTCTCAGGTCCAGGGCTTGCTTGAGGTGTAGTTAGCTTGGGATGTAGTTAGCTTGTTATCAGATCTCTGGTTTGCCTGCTGCTCTTTGGGGCTGCTGCTCCTAGGGGGAAAGTGTCTTCAAGTCTTGTAAGCTTCTTCTCCTTCTGCCCCTCCTTCCCAGCTGCAGGCCTAGGCCCTCCCTCCCAGGAGAAATCCATTTGTCTTCCTAGGGGGGGAGTGGATAAGCTGCTGAGAGGTGGCAGGGGTGGTGGAAACCACTGCTGAAGCTGCTGCTCCCAGCATGGCAATACTCAAAATATGCCCAGCCTGGCCTTGGATGCCCTAAAACTCTGGGGCTATATTTTCATGGTATGTCACCTCCCTGCATTTGAGTACTGGGCCCATGGGTGCAGTTGAGCTGGAGTGAGCTGCCAAGATCGACACCCTCATTCCATGCCTGGGGTGCTTTGCCCAGGAGCCAGCCTCTGAGCAAGGCAGTTTGAGGCTGCCTCCAAGATTCCCCCCACCTACCTTCCTAGCAGCAGCGGCTGGAAGGAGTGTTCAAAGTGAAGTCTGGTCCTTCTTTGACAGGGTGGGAGGCCTTACCAGCTGCTACTAGTCTCTCATTAAACTCCTCCTCAGCCTTGGTAACGGGATGATGGACTAGGCTGAAGGGGAAGGGGTGGGCTGAGTGAGTTGGACTTCAGAAGGCAGATGGGAGTTTCAGGTGCCACTGATAGGTAGGCCTGGGGCCTTTGAGTTCTGGGAATCTCTTGGAATCTCACCGCTCTAACGCCCCTCCCTCGCTCCAGCCAGGATTAAAGTGGGGTAAGGGGAGGAAGAGGAAGGAGTCAGGGAAGCACCCCTCTACGGCCCAAGGTGTCCCTACATCTCCCGCTCAGCGACCTCTCTCTCTCCCTCCCGGCCCAGGAGAGAGCTGCGAGGACAAGAGCCCGCCGGGCCCAGCGTCTAAGAGGGTGCGCACGGCATACACAAGTGCACAGTTGGTGGAGCTGGAAAAGGAATTCCACTTCAACCGCTACTTGTGCCGGCCACGCCGCGTGGAGATGGCCAACCTTCTGAACCTCACCGAGCGGCAGATCAAGATCTGGTTCCAGAACCGGCGCATGAAGTACAAGAAGGACCAGAAGGCCAAGGGCATCCTGCACTCGCCGGCGGGTCAGTCTCCGGAGCGCAGCCCGCCGCTCGGCGGCGCCGCGGGCCACGTGGCCTACTCAGGCCAGCTGCCACCTGTGCCCGGCCTGGCCTACGACGCGCCCTCGCCGCCCGCCTTCGCCAAATCTCAGCCCAACATGTACGGCTTGGCCGCCTACACGGCGCCGCTCAGCAGCTGCTTGCCTCAGCAGAAGCGCTACGCGGCGCCCGAGTTCGAGCCCCACCCCATGGCGAGCAACGGCGGCGGCTTCGCCAGCGCCAACCTGCAGGGCAGCCCGGTGTACGTGAGCGGCAACTTCGTCGACTCCATGGCGCCCGCGTCCGGCCCCGTCTTCAATCTGGGCCACCTCTCGCACCCCTCTTCGGCCAGCGTGGACTACAGTTGCGCCGCGCAGATTCCAGGCAACCACCACCACGGACCGTGTGACCCTCATCCCACCTACACAGATCTCTCGGCCCACCACTCGTCTCAGGGACGCCTGCCCGAGGCCCCCAAACTGACGCATCTGTAGCGGCCGCCACCGGCCCGAACTCGCGGCGCGATTACCTCTTTGGTTTTGGTGGCGGGGGTGGCGGGGCCCGCGGGGCAGCTCGGTGACCCCCTACTCCCTCGCTCTGGCCCGGTCCGCTGCCTCCCCGTCTCTGGGCCAACAGCGGCCGAGGCGCAGGCGCCTGGGCCTCCTTTCCAGGCGCACACTGTTTTGGGTGACTCGCCGTAAATCAGCCGCAAGGATTCTCCGCTGTTAAACCCGACAGTGCCACATACTGCGGACCGAGGGACTCTAATCTGGTAATGGTGTCCCGAAGGTAAGTCTGAGATCCATCGGCGGCGCGCCTCGCAGAGGGTCCGGGCCTAGCCCGCGTCTAGTTTAGTTGCGGAGACCTTAATTTATATGCTTCTTCCCGTCCCATAAGAATTGCATCGGACTCAACGATCTGTATTTATTATTTGAAGCGAGTCATTTCGTTTTCCTGATTATTTATCCTCGTCTTAATGTATTTATGTGTATATTCGTAGAGTTCTCCAGCCGAGTTTAGGAACGCGCTCCCGGGCCGCGGGGGGCCACATATCACCTCTTTAGTCCCCTTGCTCTAAACTAGTTGAGAGAGTAGTTTTGAACAGTTGTAACCGTGGCTGGTGTTTGTAGTTGTAAAGGATTAAGACCGCAAATTGTCCTTCACGGGTAGAGTCAGGCGGCCCCATGGCGTGGCACGACACTCGTTATTCTTTCCCCAACAGCCACAGCCCTCGCCACAGTTTATTGATTTCAAATTGTCTGGTACTATTTGAACAAATATTTAGAATAAAAAATTTCTCAGTCGGAAGTGTATCTGTGTTAATCACCCACACTTGCAAGTAGGTCTCTCTGCCTTTATCTTGTGCACAATCCCAGAGGAACCCCGCCCCCCCCCCCCCCCCCCAGGCTAACCCTGTGAAAGGTTGTTTCCACTTACTTGGAATCTAGTACACAAATTGGTTCTGGGGAATACTTGATTATTTTCTAGCTATTGACTTCAGAGGGTGCAATATCTGAAGATGCAAACCTAGAAATGTTCTGGGTGGGATGATCTGGGTAGGGTGTTTCTCTGCTGCCTGTTTTACTGTTTCTACCGCCCTCTTTCTAGATACAGATCCACCTTTTTAGGTTGCACTTACATTGGGGAGGCCAGAGCTCACTTTTCTGCATTAAGTAGTTAAAAAAAACTTTGAAAGAAAACTGACAATCAAAGAAAAGATACAAGAGAAGTCATAAGAAGAATTGAACAATGAAAAAGCTGAGATGCAGAAAAAGAAACGATCATTTGAAGCCATGCACCTAAGCTTTTTCTGTCGGAAATGCCCTCACGATTTTTTCCTTATAGAAATCAGTGGTTCATTTCTAAAGAAAACAAACGTTCCCCACGATGTAAAGTAATAAAAGTTTCATTAATGGAACATACTAAGTATAAACACTTTGTTTACTCCTGTTTCTTTGTACAAAATGGGCAAAATGTCTTCGAGGATTTATAACCGTTTTGTAAATATTAGCGTGGTTTTAACTGGGGCAGACTGCTTAGACCGGCTTCTCTAGGAGGAGGCACTCGGAAAACGCCTTCAGATAAGGTTCGGTTCTTTTGTATTTCAGCAAAGTCGGCCCACGCATCTCTATTTGATTTGACAAATAATGCAACTCCTACTACATCCCCGGTGACACGAGGTGAAATTTCTATTGTGTGGAAATCATTTAACTTCTAATCTTCTGGTGGAACAACAATCGTTTCTATTTGGATGTTTGTGTTTCGCTAAATAATTATGGCTCAAAATAATATTTAGTTTCCTTGTTCCTTTGTGCTGTTTTTAAAATGGCATGTTAGATTGGGGGCGGGAGGGAATTATCCTTTTTGCTAAATTTCACTTTATCTGAGCAGGTTTAAAGTATACATGTTGTAGAAGTGTATCAAAAGAATAAATGACTTCAACCGAAGGGATATTTTACCCACGTTCAAGGCTTAAAATTGTTTTTCTATGAAATTTGCATCCATAGGCAGAATTTCTAATTGTCTTGTAAGAAATTATTTTTTAAAGCTATTAGGGAAATCAAAGGAGAGCTTGCTGCCTTGCAGGGATTACAACAACCTTTCTTAACTGGCTAAATATTAAATAGATGAATTGTCAGGCTGTTTAGATTCAGCCCGGTTTTCCCCTCATCTCCTCTTCCTACCATAAATAATAATAAAAATACATAATGCATCACGGCTCCAGGCGTTTTCCAGCGCGGTGTGTTACCGCAGGAGTATCTGCTGAGTCTGCGGGTGTCTGCAAGGCCCCAAGTGTCATCTGCGGCTTAGGGTTTCATGGATTAGATTTTAAACGGTGTCTGGCCCGGTTGACATCAGCCTCCTCTCCCACTCAGGCTCCAAAGAAGCGCGGGGTTGGGAGCTCCCTCTCCAAGCAGCTGCAGCCGCCCCAAAGCACACCCTCACTAGCAGAGTGGGAGTCCTCTCCCACCTCTGGAAAAGGTTCCCCGAGGCTTCCGGGAGCGACTCGAATAGATGTGTTCCTGCCCCTGGCGTGAGCGTCATGTGATGACCACACTCGGTCGCTCCCGGAGCGAGTGGGGGCGGCGGCCAGTCTTGGGAAGGCCCTTCCCGCGCGGCCGCCAGCCAGGGCGAGAGCGGAGCCCGCGCACAGCCATTTAAAACTGCATGAATTATAAACAAGCTGCCTTGTCCTTCGCCATAAATTCTGCTCTTTTTGAGCCTGCAATTAGTGTTAGGAAGCACCAGAGTCTAAACACAACCAAACACCCTCTGAAGGGTCCAACTGCCCGAGGTTGCAAAGCTTTATTTATTTCCCACTGCCACCCCCGCCGCAGCCCGAGATTTGCGCAGTCTCCTCCCCCACCACCGCCGGCGGTACGCAGCCGGCTGGGTTCCCGCTCCGCGAGAGAAGGTCACAATAGCTGCTCTATCGGCGGAGGCGCCCGCCTCCCCCTTCTCGGGTCTCTGGAAGGCAGAGAAAGGACGGTGGGGGAGGGGAGCGCGGGCCCGCAATGGCGCCCCAGGCCCAGGCCGCTCCTTCTCCCGCGGAGGACCTGCAGCGGGAAGGGGCGCGTCTGCAGCGGAAGGACACCGCCACTCCAGACCGAGGCTTCTTCCCGGGAGCGGCGCGCGGGCTCCGTTGGGAGCTCACCACGGCCTCGAGGAGGCTGCCTGCTGGCCCCTCGCCGCCGAGCGCTGCTGGGTCGAGGGGGCCCGCAGTAGCGGGCCTTCCGGGAGCAGCGGCGCCATTGCGAGTGCGGCTTCCCACGGGCCCCGCGGCGGGGAGGCCGCACAAAGGCGGCAAGGCGTCCGACACCCGCCGGCGGGGAGGGGCCGGCCTCGCTGCGGGCCTTGGGCTGGGGAGGTTAACCCCTTTGCCCAAGAGCAGGAAATGGTTCTTTGGCTCTGGCCGTGGCCGGTTCTGCCTCCCCCCGCCCCCCTTACTTAGACCCATTGGAGGGAGGTCTTATCAGGGAGGTTGTGGGCGATTCTCCTGGGACCAGAAGAAAGGGGTCAGGGCTCCAAGCCCAGGCCTACGGATGGGGGTGGAAGTCATTTGGGAGCCCCCTGGTCTGTCTTGCCAATCAAACGTGAATTAAAGCAGGGTTGAGATGAAGTAGCTGGAATGATCAGCTGCAGAATGAGAGCTGGGGGTGGGAAAAGATTTAGGGACAAGGAGACCCTGCCCTGGCTACCAAAGAGAAACTCAAGACCCAGCCTGCAGTGGAGTGAGAAAACCCTACTGAGTTAGCCAAGGGGATAGGGAAGTTGCAGAGGAAAGGTGGCAAGAAAGGGCGATAAGGCATTCACCCTCCTGGCTTTCAGACCTCAGCCTTATCTAAGGACCTCACAGAGAAAAATCCTTCTCAGATGGAATCATTTGTTAACTATCCATTTGTACCATTTCTTTGTAGAGGCTTCCAAATAAGAGAGGGAGAGAATACAGAGCAAGTGCTTGCCCCTTGGTGCATCCGCAAGCTTAGTCCCTATCAGAGACGCATCAGCGAAATTGGTTTCCCAGGCCCCAGAGGCTGCTAACCTTGCTGAAAAGCATTTTTAAAATTTGTATCTGTAAGGAGTACTTTAAAGGTGGTAATTAACCATAGTAGTTACTCATCCCTCTCCCTCCCCCATTCTGTACTGGCCAACTGACCCTTGAGTGAAGTGATCTCAGCCAGCAGGCTTGAGCACCTAGGCTCCCCATCTGTTGAGGTTTTTCATTAAGGAGAGTGAAGTGTGGGTGTATGAATAACAAAGGAGAAACCCAACATTCTAAAAAAGTGTTTCTCTTCTTGACCTGGGGGAGCCAGAAGCCTGTTTACACCATGGATATTCAAGGGACATCCCAGGCCTGTTTAGACTTTATCCTGAGAATTAGTTGAAACTGCCTCCTGAAGTCAAGAATGGGTTAATCCCAGTTACAGAATCCAGGAAGGTCCTCTTCATCTGGCAACTCTTGGCATTACTCTGGTCCTTCTTTCAGAAACTGTAGGAAAAGAACAAGATGAACAGCAGTTCATATTAAGTAAATAAAAAGAGACAGAAGGCTCCAGTTCCCACAGGCCTATAGTCTGATTACTTCAGGGCACTGCAACTTTCTAGAGAGGGGATGTAGCTATGGCTTGGGTGAGCAGGCCTATTCCTTGACACTTCAGGCACAGGGAAGTGAGGCTGAGTCGCCAGCTGCACCCACAGCACCTCTGAGAACTGGCTTTCGTGGAGCTCTCTTGTAGAAGGGTCTGGATGGAGAGAACAAACAGGGTAGATGAATCCTGTGCACTTACTGCATTGGTGATGCTGGTGGTAGAGAAGATCATTACAGAGGATGAAATCTTAGTTATCACTGCTCCCTTGTCTTCTACTCCAGCTACAAAGCCCTTTATTTTGGGTGCCCAGAGTTGCCCAAATGCATTTATTATTATATGCCTGGCCCAAAACCCATGCCTAAACATTTCATTCAGGTCTCATACTCACCTTGGCAAGTTGGGAAAGTACAAAGACAATTCAAAGATCCATTTTCAGGCCAGGCCCAGCCTTCTGAAGCACAGTAAACAAAAGGTTTCCACACATGAAGAGCCAAGGTTAATGGATGTCCAGTCATGTGCAGTAGAAGCAGGTGATGGGTTCCCAGAAGATCAGCCTGGTGGGAGATACTACACAAGTCTTGTCCCAGATCTTGTGGTAAAATCTCTTCTTCCTGCTCATTGCTCAGTCGTGACTCTTTGCTACTCTGTGGACTGTAGCCTCTCAGGCTCCTCTGTCCATGGGATTTCCCAGGCAAGAATATTGGAGTGGGTTGCCATTTCCTCCTCCAGAGGTAAGTCTCTTGAATGGTTCCTATATCTAGTTGGGGTCATTTTATATGGAAGAGTAAAATCTGGAAAATCATGAGAATAGGATTTTAACATTAGTAAGAGCCCAAAGAGGAGATCTTGATAGAAATCAGGATGCATGGAGAACCCTGGCACAGAGGCAGTGTTTTAGGTGGGGAAGCCGGGCTAAAATCTGTCTAAGAGTGCCTGTTGGACCAAGGCCTTTTTGAAGGAGGCGACGAGAGTCCCTGACTTATCAGGAGACAGGCAGAAGGCCTTCTGATGGCTCTGCTGGTAGGGAAGCTGCCCTAAAATGCCACACACCCCCATCTCCACAAGGGCCTGAGGGCCAAAGGACCGGGAAAGTGGGTCGGTTGGGTTGAACTCCAGGCAGTGGCAGAGCCAGAACTGACCTCTTTCACCCGCGTCTGCTAACCCCTTGGGGCAGCAACGATGCCATCTCCGTCGCCGGCAAAAACACACAGAGGAGGCTCCCACCCAGGCTCGAACCTGGGGGCACACTGGAGAGAGGGCCGGCGTGGACCCCGAGTCGGAGAGCCTCCCACCCCCGCGGGGAACAATAGCTGCCGCCTCCCCGGGGCGGTGGGGCGGTCGCGCCGCACAAAGGCCGGCTCGGCCAGCGCCACGTGACGCGCGCTCGACCCGCTCTCCCGGCGGCGCGGCGGACGGGAGGGTGTTCCGACCCACCTAGAACACTTTCCGAAAGACAAACGGTGAGTTAATCACCCAACCGGCTGGCGACCGCGTCCCCCTGGCCCGCGGGGAGGCCAGGGGAGGGGCTGGGGTGAAGGCCTGCTCTGCGTGTGTGTCTAGGCTGGGGGCGGGAGAGGTTAGTTCTATTAAGAGTTCATCAATCACCGGTGTGCACTTTTCGCTCGACAGCGGTTCCTCCTACTTCGGAGCAAGTCCGGGCCAGCTGGGATCCGACCAGAAACCGCAAGCGGAGGAGACGCGGGTACGCAAGCGGAGCGGTAACGGAGGGCGCGACCTGCCGCCCTGCGCTCTGCCGCGCCAGGCCCGAGGGTCGCGCCGCCCGGTCTTCCCCTCGCCAGGGACGGCAGCCGCCCAGCAGCCCCGCCCGCGGGCCAGGCAGGGCGCCGGGTGCCCCGAGCCTCCCGGCCCCACCTCCACGCCCCACCTCCGCGCACTTCGCGCTTGCCCCAGTGACACCCTTCACCGCTGCTGTCCCCCTAGAAAGGGACAAACCCGTCTCTGAAGGCAGGACGAGAAAAAACCTCAATAGGTGGGAAGGTTCTTGCAAACACTTTTATTTAAGAGTTTTATAAAGGATGTCCTGAGGGATCAGAATTCAGGGGAGACGCTGAACGAATTCTCTCATTGTCCTTCAGGACTATTTCCTATTTGTATGGGAGGAAGGAGGTTAAGAGCCCCTGTTGAACTTGGAACTAAACTTGAATGCCATTTAAAATAACCATTAAAATACACTTAAAACACTAACCACAATGATATGCCTCTTCTTTCTTTTGTGATATGAGGGAAGGCTTGGAGTAGTTTTACTTTAGCTCTTGGGGGTTCATTTTAGAAACACCATAAAGGAGCAGACGACAGCTGGGGGCGAGGGGCAGGCCTCAGTCAGAGCTGTTCACAGCAGGAAGGCCTGGGTGAGTGGGTGGGGAAGCACCCCCTCTCCAGTGGCACCCGCTGTCCTCTTTGTCATAAATTCTAAGACAGTTCTGGGCTACCCTCTCTTTTTAACTTTTGTTCTCAGTGATATGAGATGGGAAGTTTCTCAAGTTAATGTGTTGTCTCAGCCCACAGTAAAGAGCCCCTGGAGGACAGAAAGTTCCAGCTCTCTCCCTCTCCCCTCAGTCCTCTTCTCTCTCACCATCCTCTTGGGTGGAAATAGCTTGTTCTGGAGAAATGTTCTACTATCATTTTCCTCATGGATATAAGCTGAAGCCTTAAGGCCTCCACAGTGTCCTGAACTCCTCCAGCAGTTAAAATACGGAACCTCTTGTTCTTGGTTCAGAGTCTTCTGTCTTCAGCAGTGCCTACTGAACAGTTCCTACATGTACTGTGCTGGGCTCTGGGATATAAAAATTGAGTCACTAATGGCATATGCTTTTCAGTCTACTGGGGTAGGAAAAGAATTAATCCTAAGATTAGTATGACAGATGCTATAACATAGGTGTGGCCAAAATGTTCCTGGAATAAAGGAGTCATTAACAGTATCATAGTGTCAAAAAAGGCTTCTCAGAAGAGGTGAATTTGGGTTCCTGAAGTATAGGAATTTTTTAGGCCCAAGAAGGAGTGATCTACCAGGTGGAGGGAGCAGCACATACTAAAGCAGGGAGGGAAGAAAGAGCAAGGTATGGACCTAGAACAAGGGGAGGAGCTCGGAGTGAGGCATCTGGCTGGACAGAGAGGCTGTGTAAGGGCCACGGAAGGGCACCTGGACTTAACATGTAGGCAAGGGAAAGCCACTAAAGGTCTTAAGCTGGGACATGTGGTCATTTGTTATCTATATTTGGAAAGCTGACTCTAGGGGGTACTGTGTCTGGTGGGAGAAAGGAGAGATAGGAAGCGGGAAGAACAAAGAAGGAGGCTGCTGCCATAATCCAGCCTAGAGAGGGAGAAACTTAATAAGGATGAAGAGGAGAGGCATTTAGGAGGAAGAATTCAGAGGACTTGGTGATCAATTGGATTAGTGAAAGAGGAGTTGTGGATGCTAATCCCTAGGTTTTGATTTTGACAGCCTAAGCAGGTAGTCAGTTATCCACCAAAATGAACAGTGGAGTGGAAGAGAAGACTGCAGGGGAAATGAATAGGTTCAGGTTTAGGTCTCTGTTCACTGGTTTCTGCTTTGCTAACTGATGCACTGTGTGACCCTAAGATATTCACCTAATCTTTCTGGCCTTCACTTTCATCATCAACGGAACAGTCAATAAAGATATCTACAGGTTTCTCATTAGTAAAGCAGTGCATGTGTGCACTCCCAAGCGTAGGAATTATCTTTATCAGGTCTACAAAAAGCTAAAATCTAGGGAAAACATCCTCTTACCCACCCCCATGCTGATCAATACTTAGATCCTGGGTGGCCACTGAGAAATAAGTCTCAGGGAAATTAAAAGCAACACCCTGCTGCTTCCCAGATACTGAATTCAAGCTAATGCTTAGGACTAGGTCAGATCAGATTGCTAATCAGAGTCCCTCAGCTTCCAGAGGGTACTCTCCAGGGGAATGCAGAAATGTGGTCTTGGTATCAGACCACTAAAGAGGGGGCCTCTAAGAGATGTCTGAAAGCTTCTGTGCTTTTTTATACCATGTGTCTTTCAGGGAATGCTTGCAGCCACCCATTCTCTTTAAATCTTAGGCTTCCTTGTGTTGTATAGGGAAGTGTTGAACATCTGACCCTAACCATTTACATTGAACGTGACTGCAGTAAGTTGTTTCTTTTTTCTGTGTCAGTATTAGCATTTGTAAAATAGAATTATAATAGGATCAGGTAAGATAAAGAAGAATGATATTTTTGGAGGTGCTATAAGGGTATTATCTTTCACTTATCAGATTGGCAAAAATTAAAAAAAATCTTTAATATCCCACTGACTTATCAAAGGTACGAGGAAACAGGAATTCTCATATGTTACTGTAGAAGTATAAATTGATTCACTTCTAAAGAGAGTGATTTAGCAATATATAGAAACATTGCCAGTACACATATATTAGATTAAGTAATTTCATGTCTAGGAATTTTTTCTAATAGGCAAAAAGTTGAACATGTGTCTTAATACCAAAATGAAAATAAATGCCCACTAATAAGGGACTAGCTAAATAAATGGTGGTAGATGTATACAGTAGAACAGCGTAAAGGTGTAAGAAAGTAGAAAGAAAGGATCTTCAAGATATAATGGGGGGGGGAAGCATGGTGCAGAAGAGTCTTGTAATATGTTATCATTTGTGTAAAAATATGGGGAGATATATCTCTAACTAGATATTTATCTATCTATAATTGTGAAGTAGAAAGTATTTCTGGAAAGATATACTCATAAAATTGGTGAAGAAACTCAAAATTGGTGTTCATGTGAAGGAGAACTAGGTGCCTGGGGACAGAGGTGGGAGAAAGAAAGGGTACCCTTTGAATCTTGAATCATATAAATTTAAACTTAATAGCTACAATAAAGATAAAGGAGCAAAAAAAAAAATCAGCATTTTTTTTTCAGCCGTACCACCTGGCATGTGGGACCTTCCCCCCCCCCCCCCGCCCCCGCCAACCCCTCTGCTCCCCCTAGCCAGGGATCAAAGCCAAGACCCCTGCAGTGGAAGCATGGGGTCTTCACCCCTGGGCTGCCAGGAAAGTCCCAAAGATCAGTATAACTGACATGGGAGTACTTTTGCATGTTCACACATATCTTTATTTGTACTTGCCTATCCAACTACATTAATCTATGGATACCTCTTGTTTTATCTTCAGGACCCTGATGCCTATCAGTTGAACAGGAAATGAGGGGATCTTTTACCTTCACGGAGGTTGTAGGGATCTAGGCTCAGTTCTGCCCTTTCTAGCTGGAGCAGCTCAAGGTGGGGCCTCAGAAGTCTAGGGCACAGGTTTAGCAAACAAATGGCAAAGGGAGGGCAGGCCTCCCAGTCAGCCCGCTGGCTGTGTGGTCTCCTTGAGCACTGCTCAGCTGCTCAGCATGGAGGTCGCCACTGTGTAGTGGAGGGGCTGCCTGACTCTCTGCTCCTGGCAGACTGGAGATGCAGGAGACCCCAGTGGCCACCCTCATCTTTTGCAGGATGGCTTTGCCTTTTAACTTCTGAGTAAATAAAGTAGCTTCGCCACTAATATGAGGGGATGTCACTTCTCTCTCTAAGGGGTCTTCTAGCATTGACATCCTGTGTGCAAAAGGTCAATCTTTAGCCACACTAGGAGTTACACCTTAGGCCAAGGGACGGTGGCCTGCTTTGGATCCTGAGAGTTTAAATGCTCATTCCAGACCATTTGGGAGAGATGGAAGGAAATGAGAGCTGGCTTCTCTCTCTTAAGACCCCCATTCCTATTCCTTCCTTCTTCCCATTGCCTCAGAACCACTCGGCTCCCTCTGAAGGGATTGCCAGTGACAAATCCCTTTCTTTCACTTCCTACTCCACTACATTCTCAAAGTCAGGTTAGGGAAGTGGCAAGAAGTGAGCTAGATCTCTTCAAAGCACTTGGGACGCTCCTACTGACTACCTTTTAAGGACATTTCCTGGAACTTCAGTCTAGTGAGACTTAAGTTTGATCTTGACATTGATCTCTCCTCCTCTACCTCCCAATGGGCTTCTGGATAATTTTCAGGTATAATCCTGCTCCATTTAGCCATGAGCTCTCATCATGCTGGTCAAGACTTACTCCATCTCCCCACACTACCCCCTACCCCAGCTCCTAAAGCAGATATTTTCAAAGTGTGGTTCTGAAGAATACTACTTTAGAATCATTCGACAGATTTATTAAAAAGAAAGACTCCTGAGTCAGACCTATTAGAAGCTCAGTGGGGGTGGGGGAAGGCTAAGGAAACTGCACATTTAAACCAGCTTCTCTGGTGATTCCTACCCACCTGAAGTGGTGCTAGGAGCCAGTAATCTAAGGATATCCTTTAGCCAACATTGGTCATGGTGAAGACACACCATTCTGTCCATTTTCATTTCTGCCCAACAAATGTTTCTTGAATGCCTCCCATATGCCAGGGACAGGCTTGACTCACAAGCCTTTCACAAAGCTCTAGGAAAAGTCACAGCACACTAGACTCTTTTCCTCAGGGAGGGTCATGGTATCAGACTTCTGACAAGCTTTGAATTCTTGTCTTTAGGATCCTGTTCATCTCTACCCCTGTCTTGGGATAGCAAGATGCTGCAGAGAACTACAAATCTTGCTTAAGAGAAAAGACAACCCCACTTTTTATCCCAACAAGCAAGAGCCTTTCTGTCCTTTGGGACTGTGGAGCCAAGAGTTTGCCTCTGCTCAAGCATCACTGGGCTTCCCAGGTGGCACTGGTGGTAAAGAACCCACCTGTCAGTGCAGAAGTGGGTTTGATCCCTGGGTTGGGAAGATCCTTTGGAGGAGGGCATGGTAACCCACTCCAGTACTCTTGCTTGGAGAATCCCATGCTCAGAGGAGCCTGGGGGCTATGGTCCATAGGGTTGCAAAGAGTCACACAGGATTGAAAGGACTTAGCAAGCACATAAGCATCTTAAAGGGATAACACAATGGGACTTGTGGAGAAGGATTGTAAGAGGCTTTTCAGGAACAACTGTAAACATACAGAAGACTAGACTGCTGAGCCTCCACTGCTCTGTCTGCAGAAAAGAAGCTGCTTGTTTGAATGGTAGAGAGAAAGGTAGTCCTGGGGGGTGGCTGGGGTGACTGCTGTGGTAAGTAGGATGGAAGAGATTTCAAAGCATTCCTACATCAAACACAACCTGGCAGTCAGGCCCCTAGGCTGCCACCTCCTGCTGAGAACTCACAGCACCAGGACCCAGCAGGGCAAGTGACCCTTGGGAACAAGCAATAAAATCCTTAAGATGTTTCTTCTATACCCTGTGAACTTCTAGGAGACAAACTTTAAAGGTACTCAAAATATCCTATATTCATATCTTTATATACACAATTGCCCTAATAATACCTTCCAACATCTCCTTAGAAAATTATAGATTCAGATTTTCCTAGAGTAGATTTATAGCATAGCTAACATGTGTCAAAAATGAATCCCTTATTCTTTTGGTTTAAAAACATCTTTTTTCTTAGCCTAACCCTCCCCTAACAAAAAGTTCTTACACAGTAGGTCTTTGGCAAATGTTTATTGAATCTGAGTCTGAGATAACCAAACTCTTGACTTTCATCCTGAGCAAGTCAGAATAGCCCAGGAGTGGAGATGGCAACTCTGAGCCCCAAGGTGTAGTATATGCCAAAGGCTGGGAGAGTAAAGGGAGTAGAGAGAAGGGTGAACAGAATATAGCTCTTTGCATGCAGTTGTCAGGGACCTGTTACTGGGTCTGAACAAATACTGGAAACCCCACCTACTTACTTTCGTCCACAGTTGTTAAAATAACACACTTTTTAAAATCTAATTTTTAGATTATTAATTTTAGATGTCGTTTTCAGGACATTTTCTTCCCTCAGCAAAGCTCTATCTCCCAAATTTCGCTTCAGGGAAATAGTGTGTGCAGCTCATGGGTGCAACAAAGTCAGTGCTTAACTGCGACAGGCAGGACCCAACCTTTGTTCTAAATGCTTAGCAGCAAAAACCTGGTCTTTGTTGAAATGACTGTTGCCAAGGCATCTAGGCTGGCTGTTTTTCCTGAAACCTTAGAGAAAAGGCAATTAATTTGATAGGTATGGGCCATATTTGCCAGACCATGGTTTTCTGTCCTCCACCTGGGTTGTAGAGGGCTGGAGGTCTTTCTCCAGAGAAGCTGACAAGGCAGCCCTTCCTTCTTGACCCTCTTGGGCCTCTGGACCTAGGAGCTGTGATCAGATGAGTACCATCTGAGACTGGGTCTTCTAGTTTTGAGACAGGAGTGTGAGAGCTGAGACATTATGCTGGTAAAAACTGGTAAAAATTGAAGTCTAGCCAGTGAGGGGTTAAGGGACATTGTGACCTATTGATACTTTTGCATTAAGGGTACAGAAGGAGGACAGTGAAGAAATGCCTATATATTTGAAGCCTGAGTTAGCTCCAAAGAGGTCAATTATTTCCCAGCCAAGGTGCTAGAGAAGAGCCTTAATTTTTTTCTTTTAAAAAACTATTTAGAAAATAAAAACTATTTAGGACCTTTGCTGTGTGACTGGCTACAGGAGATAATTGAAGTAGCAATATCAAGCTTGAAGGGCTATTTTCCAGCCCAGAATTTTATTTCCCAGCGAAATCCAAGAACTTCAGCAGTGCAGGAATCCTAGACCTCTTCAGCTTTGTGCTCATTCCTTGGTGTCCACTCTCTATCTATCCCCTCCCCTCCTGGCTTAGCCTTCCCCCATCCTGGCTCAACTTCAGCCTCAGCACTGTGGTTAACACTTTCGGTGCCTCTCTGTTTATTCACAAGTTCACATACCTGTAGGGAACTGGCTCCCTGGACTGTAACCACTCCTATTTTCCAGACTTCCTCAGAGTGGAATTTTAGGCAAGGGCTCAATCGCTCTTTCATGACAAGTGGATCAGTAAAACAATAATAAAAGCTCTGTCACCATAACTCAGAGGCTATAACAGATCAAGTTCTTAAAAGCACTTGAAAAAGCCAAGAGTAGGCTCTTTATTCACACAGAGTTTAGGAAACCACCCTCTTTCATTACTGCTGTGTGTAAATAACATCTATTTATTTATTTAGCTTGTTACTTTTCCTAGAGCCCTAAAGAAGGAAACATTAAAAAAAAAAATGTTCAAGGAAGTTGGAAAGTTTGTCAGTGTAAAGCTTTGTAACTCTTCTACCCACCATTTCCTGTGCCAATTGCACTTTTATTTCCCCTCTCTCTACACTCAGTAAACAAAACCATATTATCAAGGGAAAGACGTGAGCCCATTAACATTGTGAGCCCTCAGATTTCACTCGCAAGAGACGACGCAGCACTTATCTGATGGAACAGAAGCTTTAATTGCTTAGAGGCACAAGCCCGTCCAAACCTCTGAGATCTGACGGGTCCCTGAGAAGCCTTTGCGCCCTGGAGCCAAAGTACCTCTAAAAAAGCGGGCGCAGCACGGATGCGAGAGCCAACCTCCCAGAGAGGAACAGAGCGAGCGACTCATCCAACGGCAGATTCTGTCTTTTACAAACTAGTCCACGAGGATAATCTGCTAAACGTCCCACAGGCAGAAACTGTATCTTCTGTCCAAATCAAAATCCGCACTCTTAACAGTCGCTTCTCATGCACCACAAATGGAACAGTGGAAGAAGCTGCGAAGTAATGCGAAAATCTAGCCTAGAAGTGAAGCTTTTGTGCCGTCCCAACTACACAACACCTACAGCATAAAATTTATGTCTCCAAAATCGCGGGTGAGGGGAAAAGTAAAATTAAACGTCTACTAGAGGTTTGTGCTTAGTCCCTCAGTCGTGTCCGACTCTTTTCGACCCCATGGACTGTAACTCAGCAGGTTCCTCTGCCCATGGGGTTCTCCAAGCAAGAACACTGGAGTGGGTTGCTATGCCCTCCGCAGGGGATCTGCCCAACCCAGGGATCGAACCCAGGTCTCACGCGATGGAGGCGGATTCTTTACCGTCTGAGCACCAGAGATATCACCAGTGCCAAGAATACTGAAAGCACATAGGGTTCAGATAAAAAGGGAAGAGAAATCACTTTACCTTCCCTGGAGGAGGCTAGGAAGGGGTTCCGTAGGGCCTTTTAACCCTTCCCACACCGCGGCGCCCACCATCCACACTCGAGGGGCTAGCCACCCATGGTGTAGAACAGGCTCTCCCCCTCTCCATTCTCTCCTCTTCCCCCGAGCGGCCCTTCCTGCTTTTCTGCCCCTAACTTGTCCAATACCTGTCCGGGAAGCGGGCGTTTAGCGCTCAGGCTCCGCCCTTAGCCAAGCAGCCCTGGGGCCAGAGGCTGTCCCCCGGGCCGGGTTGGGGCGCGGGGCGGCGGGCTCCCGCCTGTTTGGCAAAGTTGGCGGCCCGGCGGGCGCGTGGAGCCGCGCGCCAGTCGGGACCCGGGCCGTGCGGGGACGGCGCCCATTGGCCGGCCGGCGCCACGTGGCCACCCCCGCCTCTATATTAGGCCACTATTTACCCCCGGCTGGCTCGCCATGGCTCGGCGAGGGCAGGTCGACTAGACAGGGGAGGCGGAACGGCGCAGAGCGCGGCGGTCCTGCGGACCCCACACCCAGGCCCAGCCGGCGCCCTCCGGTGGGTGGGCCAGAACCATGAGCTCCTACCTCGACTACGTGTCGTGCGGCCGGGACGGCGGCGACTTGCTGAGCTTCGCGCCCAAGTTCTGTCGCGCCGACGCCCGGCCCATGGTCCTGCAGCCCGCCTTCCCCCTGGGCAGCGGCGACGGCGCGTTTGTTAGCTGCCTGCCCCTGGCCGCGGCGCGAGCGGGGCCCTCGCCCCCGGCCGCCCCGGCGCAGCCTCCCGGGCCTGCCGCGCCCGCGTACGCGCCCTGCCCCCTAGAGGGGGCCTACGAGCCAGGCGCCGCACCTGTCCAGGCCGGGGGCGAGGACTGCTGCCTGCCGGGGTCTGCGCCCGCATACGAGTTACCGTGCGCGCTCGGGCGGCCGGCAGACGACAGCGGGGCGCACGTCCATTACGCCACCTCGGCTGTCTTCTCTGGAGGCGGCTCCTTCCTCCTCAGTGGCCAGGTGGATTACGCGGCCTTCGGAGACCCGGGCCCCTTCTCGGCGCGTCTCAAAGAGCCGACCGACGGCCACTCTGGGGCCTTCCAGACCGCGTCCCCCGCTCCCGGCGTCTACCCCAAGTGTGCGTCCCCAGCCTCCGGCCTCCCTGCCGCCTTCAGCACGTTCGAGTGGATGAAAGTGAAGAGGAACGCGCCGAAGAAAAGTAAGTACTTGAGCCTTGGACGGACGGACGCGACTGGGGTTGGGGACGAGCCTGCCCAGCGGAACTGAGCCGAGGGCGCGCTGCAGCGGTCCCTGTGGACGGCGGTTTGGGTCTTATGGGGAACACGCGGCCCCAGGCATTATTAAACCAGGCGAATTGCATTGAGCGTGCCCCGAATGCCAGGGGTTGAGAAAATTGCCGGAAGGAGCGCTCCGTGAAGCTTTTCTCTTGGCACAGCTGTGTTCGGAGGCCCAGAAGGGCCGCTCAGTAACTCTGATTCTAGTGTGGCCCCAAAGCTCTCCCAAGTCGCGTCTCCGTGTCATCTCGCCACGCTGACGACGCCCTGTCTTTACGTTGCAGGCAAATTCGCGGAGTATGGAGCCGCCACCCCCTCCAGCGCGATCCGCACGAATTTCAGCACCAAGCAACTGACAGAACTGGAGAAGGAGTTTCATTTCAATAAGTACTTAACTCGGGCCCGACGCATCGAGATAGCCAACTCATTGCAACTGAATGACACCCAAGTCAAAATCTGGTTCCAGAACCGCAGGATGAAACAGAAGAAAAGGGAACGGGAAGGGCTTCTGCCCTCGGCCACCCCCGTGGCTTCCTTCCAGCTTCCCCTCTCAGGACCGAGCCCTGCCAAGTCTGGCAAGAACCCGGGGAGCCCCTCTCAGGCCCAGGAGCCATCCTGAGGTTTAGTCACGTCGCTGGCGAACTGTGGGCTGCAGAACTCGTGGGCCACCCCACCCCTCTCTGGACTTATTAGCTCAGTTTGGAATGGAGGTGGGCATGGTGGAAATAAGAGCGGTTTCTCTCGGGAGAGGAAATACCTTGGTGGCTTCTGAGTTCCGGGCTGTGGGTGTACAGATGTTAATTTGAAGTCTCTAAAGCCACTCATCTGTGTATTGTGTCTTATCAGAGAAAAGGTGCCCAGCTGCCAGCCCAGCCCTACTGCTATGTTGCCTAACTTATTCATATGCAGTTTCCCCTGCAGAGTGGCAGAGCATTCCTTGCTAACTGCCAACCCCCTGATGTGCTCAGAAGAGCATCTACCCAAGGTTTTATCTGGTTTTAATTTAAAAGACAAGGCTACATATATTCAGCTTCTGATGACCAAAGCTAGTTATACTTAAGGCCTCCTTGGTGTATAAGCTGCTTCAACCCTGATCCTCACATTTGCACTACAGGTCGCCCCCCCCCCCCCACGCTTAAAAAGCAGTTTCTACCTCTCCAGGTGCCTAAGTGAAGATACAATCTCTGTTTAGTTAGTAGCTGAACAAATGCACAGGGTGAGTAAAGACCCTGAACTATACCTTGACACCAGTTACTCAAACTTGAATGTAAATATATACAGTATGTATATTTTTAAAAAAGTTTGCTTGTAGTGAACTTACATATGGCATTTAATGTCAGCATGTAAATGGTTTGAACTTTTTTGGTAATAAAAATGACAGAATGTGCCACTTTCTGCTTTTCCTTATACTCCTTTATTTTGATGATCTTTCTTTAAAGCTGATTCAGTTTCTTCTATTTGGAATTCTGCTATGGAAATTTGTTAGGCTGGCAACTTTAAAAAACAACACTTCTTAAAGGCTGTATATGCAAACTAGTTAGGGACAATTATCTGAGTAGTTTAAGGGAGGAAAACACCTAACTCTGCTCAATATACCAAGTAACTATAGAAGTATTTCCTTACCTTAAGTGCCCAAGTTTTATGGTGAATATGTGGACTGCACATTAAGTTTAGATGTCCACTGTGGGGATGATGTATAGCTAAGGAGACACTGAAGAGACATTGCCTTTTCCTTTTGTCTTTTGCTTTCACAAAAGGAAGAAGAAAGACAACTTGAAGACTTTGTTAGTTGGTCAGTGTTCTCTGAGAAAGGCAGCTGCACATCAAAAAGTCTCAATGGCTGAATTCCCATTTTCAAAGTCAAGAATTACAGAGGAGGCTGGGAGAGGCCAGTACAGTAGTCAAGCTTTCCACTTCCTGTAACCCAGACTTTGTGTTTAAACTTATAAGAACATAGAGGTACCTTTATGTGTGGTGTTTTTTTTAATGATATATTTTCAAATGAATTTTTTTGAAGGCGCACCCCAGGCACAAAATAATTTGAAAGTTGCCAAGAAGGTATGTGATTTAAAAAAAGCCTCTAACCTTATTTCCATCCAGCCCCCCCCCCCGTTCCCACCTGAAAGCATCCATGGTTGAGCAGGCTTTTATGTAACCAAACACAATATTACTTGGAAAACTCTGGTGTTAATACACAAAAACAAGCAGATACTTGGGACAGTTGTGTGGGGAGAAGGGGCAGTTCATTTTCCTCACTTCATAAGTTATAGACCTATCTAAATTCTCTATCAAGTTTCACTGAAAGGCTTAAAGGCCCGAAATAATCCAGCTAAGAGCATCAGCTCTCCTTTTAGCTAAATTTCTAGATTCTAGTGTAGTACTTCAATCCAATAATTCAGAAGTCCAATAATTGTGGAGAAATACTTTCTCTATAAAACAATAGTGTCATTGTCTTAGAAAATTGAAATGACACTTAAATTCCTGTCCATTGGACCCAAAGTTTGATGGAGTTGAAGAAATAAAACGATCAACTCTAACAAACTCAGCCGATTATGGGGAAAAGATACCATTTATAAAGCAGGTCTGTCAATATTATTCTTATGTTTTACCATCTGCCCATCACTAACCTGATGCTAATCAGTTCTTGTTTGAGATAACAGTCCCCCTCTGAGCTCTGTAGCAATTTGAAAGTACTTGTTAAAGAGTTGTGATCTGCTTGCCCACAGCTACTTCCGGGCTTCCCCTGCAGTGGTCAATGTTTCTTTTTTGATAAGCATTCAAATGCACACTTAAACAAAAAAATAGCAACACACTTGGTCATTTCCTTAATTTACCACCCTTTTCTCTGAGAAAATAATGCTTTCCCTTTTGAAGCTACTAGTAGCACTTAGCCCTGATGGATGTCTTTCCTGATGAAGGTGGCTATTTTGACATACATATAATGCTATTCTATGAATCAGGCCAATATTAGCTATTTTTTGACTAACCCCAGGGATCTTTAAAAGCTTTCTTAATGCAGATCGCTATACAGCTATATTCAGTATGAGGAAGAGTCCTGGCTGGAGATCGGGACGAACTAGGTGACCTCTGGAGGTCCCTTCCAGCAATGAAAATGCTACAAAAACAACTCAGTGACTTCTGCTGATTTAAATTTAGGCCTATCACTGGAAGAAAGAGACTTCAGTTCTGAGAAAGCAAATGCCGTCCCTAGGTTTACAGTGATACTGTTTATACAGGAAAAGTGAATTTTAAACATTATTAAATATATCTTGTCAGTGGAGATACCGCTTTGCGGATGTTTGTATGGCATTCCTCTTCCATTTATTTAGAGCCTTGTGGTATTTTGAGTCAGATCTTCCATGAAGTGTTATGGTTACTACACAAACTATGAAACTGCTAAAACAATCCATCTCATTTCTATTTTATAAGATTTTGAACTAAATATGCAAATTTCTCTTCTAGCAACTCGTCACAAGAATGAATACACAGTGGACAGCTCTATCTGTTATGTAATTAACTATTCAATGTTCCTTTGTCTTCACAGAATGACTATGTGTCTATTTTTCTGGATTCAGGATAGCTGGGAGTGAGGAAGAAGAAATAAAGCATTTAATAACAAAAATTTCCATTACTGCACTTGACTACTAGCAAACAAAGGACTTGCTGATGTGCAAACGTAAAGCAATGTCACCTAGATCCTCAAAAGATTAATTGTATGTGATTTATTCTGCCTCAATCTTATATAAAGTGAGGCCCAAGACCAGACGAGGTTATGTCCAATTATCATGTTATCAGAAAAGAGGAGCAGGCTCAGGAGAATTGCACAAACTCTGAAGTTCTTAATTATTTCTTACAGCCAAACAAATGCTCTATATTTGCCGAATATTGAATTTGAAAACCTCAGGACCTAATCAGTTTCAGAGAGATGTTTAGTTTGATCATAGACCTCTCACTGAGAAAAATGTCCATTGTTAAAACTTTATTTGTGGTTTTAAAGTGAAACCAAGCTGGACTGATAAATCTCCATGTTGATAGGAATCAGGATTTTCATGGCTTTAAATTCTATAGCATATTTCTGGGGCATGAACATGCAACAAACATACAAAACAGTTTTGTTTAAGATCTCACTTATAACTGCTTCCGAAGTTATATGTTAGGAAGAAATATAATTTCGATAGAAGTGTTTAAATTCAAGCCAAATGGAAAGAAATCCTAAACATCAGTATGAAAAGATCTTTTGCTTAGATTGTAAAGATTTAAACATTATATTTTCTAATAGTCTTATTGATATATCTAACAAATATAAAAGATGGCCACAGGGTGGTCACTTGGACTTGTAATAACTAATAAAGCAGATCACTGACATCTTCAAGGAATTTCTAGAGGGCTCTAAACTATTTAGTACATCCCATTCTTAGGGGTGACTGCAGCCATGAAATTAAAAGATGCTTACTTCTTGGAAGAAAAGTTATGACCAACCTAGATAGCATATTCAAAAGCAGAGACATTACTTTGCCAACTAAGGTCCGTCTCGTCAAGGCTATGGTTTTTCCTGTGGTCATGTATGGATGTGAGAGTTGGACTGTGAAGAAGCCTGGGCGCTGAAGAATTGATGCTTTTGAACTATGGTGTAGGAGAAGACTCTTGAGAGTCCCTTGGACTGCAAGGAGATCCAACCAGTCCATTCCAAAGGAGATCAGCCCTGGGATTTCTTTGGAGGGAATGATGCTAAAGCTGAAACTCCAGTACTTTGGCCACCTCATGCGAAGAGTTGAGTCATTGGAAAAGACTGTGATGCTGGGAGGGATTGGGGGCAGGAGGAGAAGGGGACGACAGAGGATGAGATGGCTGGATGGCATCACTGACAGGAGACCCAGATGAAGATCCCATGGAGAAGGGCATGGCAAGCCACTCCAGTATTCTTGCCTGAAGAATCTCGTGGATAGAAGAGCCTAGTGGGTTACAGTCCATAGGGTTGCACAGTCAGACGTGATTGAAGCAACTTAGCATGCACACACACATGTGCTAAATAATAATTGTGTGTTAACACTAGTTGTGTTTCCTGATTAAAAGGGAAAATAACTTCCCTGGTCTCAGTTTCTCCAATAAAACAAAGAGGGTTGGTTTGGATGATCGTTCTGTTTTCTTATCAAGTATCCTTCCATAATTCTTTATTCTGCTGGCTATTACTGAAGAGTTTATTTAGCAATAATGAAACTGTATGACTATTATCAACAAGAGACACTGTTGAAGTAATATCTGAGGTCTTGTAAAGTTAACCTATGGAGTTTTAGGATGTGTATGTGTATGGTATGAGTGAGTTGGGTAATGTTTCTCATGGTGTTGACTTGATGAACAAAAAAGTTAACAATGAACAATGGTGATAGCCCCCTTCCTGGAAGTTACATCCTCCCTTTGAACAGATAAATTAGGGTCTACTAAGAAACTTTTCAAATGAGTGTCAGGGTTTCACATTCTCAGTCTCCTAGTTCTTAATTCTGAATTTCTTTGTTTCAGAATAAAGAAGTAATTTTGAATTTCTCTTTTTTTCAAAATAAAAAAAATTGTTTATTTGGCTGTGCAGATTCAGTTGCACCATGTGGGATCTTTAGTAGTGGCATTGTTCAGTCACTCGGTTGTGTCTGACTCTTTGAGACCCCATGGACTGCAGCAAGTCAGGCATCCCTGTCCTTCACCATCTCCCAGAGCTTGCTGAAACTCATGTCCATTGAGTAGATGATGCCATCCAACCATCTCATCCTCTGTTGTCCACTTCTTCTCCTGCCTTCAATCTTTCCCAGCATCAGGGTCTTTTCTAATGAATTGGCTCTACCTATTGGGGGGCCAAAGTATTGGAGCTTCAGCTTCAGTCCTTCCAATGACTATTCAGGAGTGATTTCCTTTAGGATTGACTGGTTTGATCTCCTTGCCGTCCAAGGGACTCTCAGGAGTCTTCTCCAACACAATATTTCAAAAGCATGTGAACTCTTAGTTGTGGCATATGGGATCTAGCTCCCCAACCAGGGATGGTTGGCCCCCTGCATTGGGAGTATGGAGTCTTAGCCACTGGGCCACCAAGGAAGTCCTGAATTTCTCTTCTTTTAAGACTTGTGGGACTCCTAAGTAAATGCTCTGTTATGTTGAAGACAAGAGATACAGAGAACCAGCTCACTCCTGCTTTCTATTAGTCACCAAATTCTGTCCATTTTTTCTACATAGGCTGCATCATCCTTCATTCATCTGTGCGGTGGATGCCTTCCTCATCTCCTTGCGTCTCGCTTCCTTGGTCAATCCATTTTAAAGCCACGTCTTCACCATATTATTCCACTTTTAAATTCTTGATAGCTCCCGGTTGGTTGCCAGTGGGAGAAACTCAAACGTCTTTAACCTGAGACTCAAGTACCCTCAACATCTCTATTCATCCATGTTAATCTCATACCATTGCGTGCCACATAAACTTCACCCCAGGTAGTATGGTCCGTTCATTCTTTCCCCAAGGCAATTTAAGCTTTTCTGCCTCTGAACCGTTTCTCATGCTATTCCTCTCTCTTGTAATTACATCCTACCTTCTCTTTGCCTATCCTACTTCATCCTCTATGGCACAGCTCAAGTCCTATCCCCTCTATAGAATCTTTTGCCCTATCCAAGTTTAAAGCAAGCTCCTCTGAGCTTGTGCAGCATTTATTGCTTGTATTACTCCTTTAGCACTAACAATCTCCTGCTATTTTATGAGCTCTCTCTCGTTCAGTCTCCCTTTCTTTCTCCCTCTCCCTTTCTGCCACTGTCTCCCTTCTCCTCTGCCCTCATTGGTCTGTCTCTATACTATTTGCTGAAAGTTAAATGCAGTTTTCTCACATGCTAGTAAAGTAATGCTCAAAATTCTCCAAGCCAGGCTTCAGCAATACGTGAACCATGAACTTCCTGATGTTCAAGCTGGTTTTAGAATGGGCAGAGGAACCAGAGATTAAATTGCCAACATCCGCTGGATCATGGAAAAAGGAAGAGAGTTCCAGAAAAACATCTATTTGTGCTTTATTGACTATGCCAAAGCCTTTGACTGTGTGGATCACAATAAACTGTGGAAAATTCTGAAAGAGATGGGAATACCAGACCACCTGACCTGTCTCTTGAGAAATCTGTATGCAGATCAGGAAGCAGCTGTTAGAACTGGACATGGAACAACAGACTGGTTCCAAATAGGAAAAGGAGTATGTCAAGGCTGCATATTGTCACCCTGCTTATTTAACTTCTATGCAGAGTACATCATGAGAAACGCTGGACTGGAAGAAACACAAGCTGGAATCAAGATTGCTGGGAGAAATATCAATAACCTCAGATATGCAGATGACACCACCCTTATGGCAGAAAGTGAAGAGAAACTCAAAAGCCTCTTAATGAAAGTGAAAGAGGAGAGTGAAAAGTTGGCCTAAAGCTCAACATTCAGAAAACGAAGATCATGGCATCCGGTCCCATCACTTCATGGGAAATAGATGGGGAAACAGTAGAAACAGTGTCAGACTTTATTCTGGGGGGCTCCAAAATCACTGCAGATGGTGATTGCAGCCATGAAATTAAAAGACGCTTACTACTTGGAAGAAAAGTTATGAGCAACCTAGATAGTATATTCAAAAGCAGAGACATTACTTTGCCGACTAAGGTCCATCTAGTCAAGGCTATGGTTTTTCCAGTGGTCATGTATGGATGTGAGAGTTGGACTGTGAAGAAGCCTGAGCGCTGAAGAATTGATGCTTTTGAACTGTGGTGTTGGAGGAGACTCTTGAGAGTCCCTTGGACTGCAAGGAGATCCAACCAGTCCATTCTGAAGGAGATCAGCCTTGGGATTTCTTTGGAGGGAATGATGCTAAAGCTGAAACTCCAGTACTTTGGCCACCTGATGCGAAGAGTTGACTCATCAGAAAAGACTCTGATGCTGGGAGGGATTGAGGGCAAGAGGAGAAGGGGGCGACAGAGGATGAGATGGCTGGATGGCGTCATGAACTCAATGGACGTGAGTCTGAGTGAACTCCGGGAGTTGTTGATGGACAGGGAGCCCTGGCATGCTGTGATTCATGGGGTCACAAAGAGTTGGACACGACTGAGTGACTGAACTGAACTGAAATGCAGTTTTAGTAGAGGAAACATATACTGCTACTTGTTAAGTGCCTCTTCTACCAGGTGAAGAACACTATAATCACTTATTTGCTAAGTATTCTTTATATTTCATTATCTACAATAGAACACAAGCTATTCTTGACCACAGGACAAAATTCCAATAAGAGGCTAGCAGGTGAAGAAGGGGGAACTATAGACTCCTTTCCTTGTGTGTCAAGGGACATGTTTTTTGATTGAATACATTGTCAACTAACAAAGATTGTGAATATTGTCTAACATGGTCCCTTTTATCCTTTCAGAATATAATTTAAAATGCACTTTGGTTGTTGTTTGAGACTTTCTAATATACTGCATTAATTACTTGCTACAACCACTTGAGGACCTTATGGGAACAGAAGCATTCAGAAGGATTGTGGGAACAAATAAGGGCTAGTGTGGAGTTTATCAAGAAAAGTCTGGAAACAATAAAATGTGCTGGTTATAAGAGTGTACCTTGGAGGCAGACAGGCCTGAGAGCAAATGCTGGGACAAATGATTTAGTAACACTTAGCTTCTACATTCCTCCCTTAAGAATGGAAATAATAATGTCCTTACATCATTGACTTTTGGGGATGAACAAAGATAATACATGCAGATTGTTTAACGTGATATCTGATGCTTAATAAACAATCACTAATTACTAATATAGGATGGATTATGAAAATTATAATAGGCAGCCAGAATGAAAAGTTGTAGGCTAAGGGAGAAAAATAATTTATATATAGAACAAATATTTATTGAGCTCCCAGGTGCCAGGCACAGAATTTTAACTACTGGAATTGAAGAGATATTGAGAAGAAAACAAGAATTGAGGAAAATCAGTTTGGGGACAATAAGTAAAGAGGAGAGTGAAAAAGTTGGCTTAAAGCTCAACATTCAGAAAACGAAGATCATGGCATCTGGTCACATCACTTCATGGGAAATAGATGGGGAAACAGTGGAAACAGTGTCAGACTTTATTTTGGGGGGCTCCAAAATCACTGCAGATGGTGATTGCAGCCATGAAATTAAAAGACGCTTACTCCTTGGAAAGTTATGACTAACCTAGATAGCATATTGAAAAGCAGAGACATTCCTTTGCCAACAAAGGTCCATCTAGTCAAGGCTATGGTTTTTTCCAGTGGTCATGTATGGATGTGAGAGTTGGACTGTGAAGAAGGCTGAGCACCAAAGAATTGATGCTTTTGAACTGTGGTGTTGGAGAAGACTCTTGAGTCCCTTGGACTGCGAGGAGATCCAACCAGTCCATCCTAAAGGAGATCAGTCCTGGATGTTCTTTGGAAGGACTGATGTTGAAGCTGAAACTCCAGTACTTTGGCCACCTGATGCAAAGAGTTGACTCACTGGAAAAGACTCTGATGCTGGGAGGGATTGGGGGCAGGAGGAGAAGGGGATGACAGAGGATGAGATGGCTGGATGGCATCACCGACTCGATGGACATGAGTCTGAGTGAACTCTAGGAGTTGGTGATGGACAGGGAGACCTGGCTTGCTGTGATTCATGGGGTCGCAAAGAGTCGGACACGACTGAGCCTCTGAACTGAACTGATGGTTATTGATAAAATTAGCAAAATTTGGTGGTACATGATAATAGACAGTGGATACTTGATGAGAGCAATGGCTGAGTTCTCACTGAATTAAGAGCCCAGGATCTTGGAAGAAGCCTTTTGTGTGTCTCAGTCACTTAGTCGTGTCCGGCTCTTTGCAACCCCATGGACTGTAGCCTGCCAGGCTCCTCTCTCCGTGAGATTTCCCAAGCAAGAATTCTGGAGTGGGTTGCCATTTCCTCCTCCAGAGGATCTTCCCGACCTTGTAGGGATTGAACTCGTGTCTGTTATGTCTCCTGCACTGCAGGCAGATTCTTTATCTGCTGAGCCTTTTATTTCGCTACAGGGGAAATAAAAAAACAAGAAGGGCATTAGACCATTAAACACTGCTTTTAATTTACTGGATCATTCCAGGCAACACAGAAAACTTAAATTCATTTTTCCCTATCAAAAGGATCTGTGAGTTGACATGCATGGTATTTTGAGGGTCAGGTGTCATAAATTAGAACACAGCACTGACTTACATGACTTTCCTACATTGGGACATTTCCTTGTGTGGAATGGATCATCCTTAAAAATAGAGACTCCTGTTGCTGTGTTCTGTTGACATCGAAGTTAAAATAGGATTAACCGCAGTTTTTACTTTGTTACTGCAGAGAGAAGAAAGTCTTTCTCTCTCTGCTACTGTCAGTGGGGAATTGTGAATTTCCCCAGCCTGTTACTATTTCCATTGTGGGTTTAAGAAAGCCTACTCTTAAAGTAAAACAACAACAACAAACCAAAATAAAAAAACTTGCTGCAAAAAGGAACACTTTCAGGTCCTGTATAAAGTCCTATATAAATAGAAAGCATTTTATTTTTCCAAAATGCCTATGACCTAATTGTCAAAATAGTGTTAGTATTCAATTGCTTCTATGAGTTATTGCACTACCGTATGTAAATGTTTATGTCTCCTCTTCCATTTGAAATTTCAAACTTGTAAAGTATTGGTTTCACTATAGAGGACAAGAAAAGAAATTCTTAACTTATGAAAGAACTGTAGAAAAGACAGATTCAATGTAAAATAAATAAAATGAACTCCAAAGGACAAACTAAAGCTCTAATATTTCTCATTCAGATGAAAGTAGCATGCTATTTGTCCCTAAAATTTCAAGTGACTTTAAAAGCAATTTAAACTTTCTTGGGTTAACCTGCCAAAAAGCCCATTTTATTCTTCTGTTTCGACTGCAAATAAAAGCCCACATGCAATCAGAATAATTTATTTTTATAATAGCATATGATTTTTTGCAAACTTCAAGAACGGCAGTGTTTGTATCTCTGAAGATGCATTGGAATCCGTCACATGATGACACTATCCAAGAATTAAGTCCACTGTGATTAAAAGGTTGTAACTTTTGCCTTGGCCCTTGACTTTGAAGATGTATATATTTTATAAGAAAATGGTACAGGTTTCTTAACTCATCCCATATAAACACAGGCTATTATAAGTTATGTATTTTATAACACCAGTACATTGAATTATCTTCATTCTGAATGATCAAAGATAATAAAGGCATTGCTTTATACCTGTCCCTAACTCAGTATGCATCACAAGGACCACCCCAGGTTATCTGTAAGTAATAATTTCATATTTTCCAATTCTGTCATCTTTCAATTTTAGTTATAAAACATAATTATCATTTGAACTCAGGACTAAATGTAGTGTTCAGTTCAGTTCAGTTCAGTTCAGTCGCTCAGTCGTGTCCGACTCTTTGTTACCTCATGAATCACAGCACACCAGGCCTCCCTGTCCATCACCAACTCCTAGAGTTCACTCAAACTCATGTCCATCGAGTCGGTGATGCCATCCAGCCATCTCATCCTCTGTCATCCCCTTCTCCTCCTGCCCGCAATCCCTCCCAGCATCAGAATCTTTTCTAGTGAGTCAAGTGTTTGCATGAGGTGGCCAAAGTACTGGAGTTTCAGCTTCAACATCAGTCCTTCCAATGAACATCCAGGACTAATCTCCTTTAGGATGGACTGGTTGGATCTCCTCGCAGTCCAAGGGACTCTCAAGAGTCTTCTCCAACACCACAGTTCAAAAGCATCAATTCTTCGATGCTCAGCTTTCTTCACAGTCCAACTCTCACATCCATACATGACCACTGGAAAAACCATAGCCTTGACTAGAGGAACTTTGTTGGCAAAGTAATGTCTCTGCTTTTCAATATGCTATCTAGGTTAGTCATAACTTTCCTTCCAAGGAGTAAGCATCTTTTAATTTCATGGCTGCAGTCACCATCTGCAGTGATTTTGGAGCTCCCCCAAATAAAGTCTGACACTGTTTCCCCGTCTATTTCCCATGAAATGATGTGACAAGATGCCATGATCTTCGTTTTCTCAATGTTGAGCTTTAAGCCAACGTTTTCATTCTCCTCTTTCACTTTCATCAAGAGGCACTTTAGCTCTTCTTCACTTTCTGCCATAAAGGCTGGTGTCATCTGCTTATCTGAGGTTATTGATATTTTTCCCGGCAATCTTGATTCCAGCTTGTGCTTATTCCAGCCCAGTGTTTCTCATGATGTACTCTGCCTATAAGTTAAATAAGCAGGGTGACAATACACAGCCTTGACATACTTCTTTTCTTATTTGGAACCAGTCTGTTGTTCCATGTCCAGTTCTAACTGTTGCTTCCTGACCTGCATATAGGTTTCTCAAGAGGCAGGTCAGGTGGTCTGTATTCCCATCTCTTTCAGAATTTTCCACAGTAAATGTAGTGTTAGGGACACTTTAATAAAATTCTGAAACACTTTTGGGTTGCTAGAAAATCCAAACTTTTTAGTATTTTCTTCCCTTAATGTTAGAAGGCTTTATTAGAAGCTGCTCTCTTAGTGAAGAAGGAAGTTAGTCGTTAGTTTTATCTGTTTCTCTCTTTTGTCAAATTTAATAGTTTTATTTAAAAAATAATATGCATGGTATTAGCCAGTTTCATAAAATTTTATCTGAGCACAAAACTATCTCTTCATGTGTTCATCTATCATTCCTCACATCTATGTATAGAAAGATGTTAATATTACTGATGATTATTTCTACATAGCAGAATTTTGTCGATTTGTTTTCTCTGTAGTACATTTCTATATTGCTTAAACTTTTCAAATAATCAGTCATTAAATGTAGAGATAATAGAGTTGTTACTTTAATATATATAAAAAGGGGGAAATGCAATTGGTAGCCACAGTCTTTGCATTTATTTTTTGCCAGTGGAAGACCCCAGGGGAATTAGATAATGCATCTCATGTGCCAATTCCTGAATAATTAAATAAAAATGTCTGTAATATACATGGGTATACACATGAGTCAAATAAATGATAGATAAGGTCTATCATTCATTTCTTCAACAGGGAATTCAGTACTTTAATGTCACATATGTTCAATTTTCATCCTATCGGTTGGAAACCAGCTCTGAATTGTGCTGATAAAAGCAGAATTCATGACTAGCAAAAGAATAAGGATACCTTCGCTTAAGTAAAATGGAGAACCAAGAAATACGGAAAACTGCACTTCTGATGATCATTTTTTCATACCTACAAAGCAAAACCAGAGGAACGCTGCTTTTTATGTTAAAAGCAAGTTTATAAAGATACAAACAAGCTTTTTATACGAATCCACATTCTTAATGAGCTTTGCATTTTCATGGAGAACAACACCAAAATATTGTTTTTTTCTTGCATTTTCTGTTGCAGGAAGACAAAATTTCACAGTGGTCTGTGAGAGAAACATACAAAATACCAGGTCTAGTTAAGCCTCTGGGGGCTTCCCAAGTGGCTCAGTGGTAAAGAATCCACCTGCCAATGTGAGAAACACAAGAGGGGGTGGGGAGGTTCAATCCCTGGGTGGGGAAGGTCACCTGGAGGGGGAAATGACAGCTCACTGCAGTATTCTTGCCTGGAAAATTCCATTGACAGAAGACCCTTGTGGGCTACAGTGCTTGGCATTGCAAAGAGTTGGACACGACTGAGTGACTGAGTGCGCACACATACACACACACACACGCACACACACACACACACACATACAGAGTTAAGCCTCGAGGACTATAGTTAGGAGTTAGATAACCATGATGAGAAAATGCTAGTTCTTTCACTGTTTTATTTCAAAGTTGGCTTGTTTCATTAGTAACTTGATACCTCTAAATATGTATGATAAAACTTAAAATAGATGCTTATTTTTTCTAACTAGATTGTGTATCTCCATTTGTCTGACATTGTGAAAATTCTGTGGAGCATCAGCTCTACAGTGGGTTCCATCACTTGGTTGTTCTGGGCTTTCCAGTACCCACTCTTCCTTCCTCTAACAACTCTCCGCTTTTCCTGTGGGGAAAGGAATGGCTGATTCTCATGCCCATGGTGGTGATGCCACCCCTCGGACTTTTCAGGGTGTTCTCAGCAGCCTGTGGAGCCACCTCTAAGCCTAGTTCTACAGCCTTCGCAGAGATAACTAAAGTTAATCTTTTATTCTTTTTTGTTTAAATGGACTTGAATGGGTGTGATATTTGTCTCTCAAAACCCTGTGTGACGCACTGCCCTCAAGGAACTTATACACTCAGAAGTAGGGAAGATGAGATGAGTCCAAAAATACTGTTAAGTGCTTTAGGGGAGTTTCACATGCTGAGGACGGTGTCTACACAGCAGAAAATGAAGTGGCAGTTGGGCATGCATCCAGTAGCTTTAATAATTTTGGCAGTTCACTGAATACATAAAGCTGCAGAGTGGATCATATCTCTGGAGAAGGGTATCTACAGCTTCCACTGGGAGCTTGCTGGGAGCTGCTTCACAGACTCTGGCAATGGAGAAGAAGAGAGGGTGTTTTTTTCCTCTCTTTTGGTTCCCAAGAACTTTCTCAGGTCAAAGTGGGATTTTTTTTTTTTTTTTTTTTTTTTTTGCCACATGGCATGTGGGATCTTAGTTCCTTGACCAGGACTCGAACCCGTGCCCCCTGCATTGGAAGCATGGAGTCTCAACCACTGACTGCCATAGAAGTCCCTCAAGGCAGGAATTTTGACAATGATGATAAACATCTCACTATCAATTGCTTCTTGCTTGGGTTCATTTGATTAATTGTAATTCCTTCTGTTTCCATACTCTTCTGTGCTCCACGATGAACTTCATACATGCCTTTGATTGCAAGTTATCACAATGATTTGTGTCCATGTCTCCAGGGCAGGAGCTGTAATATGTTCATCTTCCTAATTCTGGATTCTCTACCACCCCCAGTTTTGCTGTGTTTAGTGTTATGCTGTTTTTATTTATCATAATTACTGAAGACATTTTTTTTTTTATAATAATTGTCCATGTGCTCTACTTTGGTCCTTTTAGAAGTTGCTGCCTCCCACACTCAGGTTAGAATGATAAAGTAGGACAAGTTTGTCTCTGTATCTTCTTTTTCCGAGGTACCTTCTGCCATTACTCCCCTGTGGGTATACCTTCCAGTCAGTTGTGGATTAAGTCAGCTCTAAAGCACTAAACTGACAATGTTCTGTCTTAACCTGGTTACATGAGTGGTCTCATTATTGTCTTTTAAACTGTACCCCCAAATTCACTGTACCCTTCTGCAATCAAATTAAGTGAAACAATGCACACTGAAAGCATGTGTCTACACTACATATTACTGGGTTTCCCTCTGTATGAGAGCGAAGGCTGTTTTAATACATTTTAAGCTTCTTCTAGAGGCAAGAATGAGACTCAGCGTATTAAACACTGAGATGACATGAAAAGCAGCCTTGTAAGATGAATTAGATGGGAAGAGGCAGAAGTCAGCCAGGCCATTTCAGGGTTCATTTCAATAGCCTTGATGAGAGATGTTGAAGGCTTGAGGCGAAGAAGACAAAAACATAAAACAGACATTTTGGAGCAAAAATGGGAAAGTGTTAGTGACTGATGTAACAGGAGAGCAGTAAGACCAGATACAGACCTTAGAGCTCTAGAAACAGAAATGACTAAAATAATTTTTTATCATATTAATCTACATAATTTAAAATTTATCCTTTTACTCATTTAAAAATATACAACTCAGTGACATGAAGTGCACTCATATTGTTCTGCAATCATTACCACTATTCATCACCAGAAGTTCCCTGGTAACCTCTACTCTGCTTTCTATCTCTGTGAATTTGCCTATTCTAGGCATCTCATATAATATTTGTCCACTTGTGTCTGGCTTATTTAAATTAGCATAATGTTTTCAAAACAAATAATTTTGTTGTACCTTGCCCCATCACAAGTCGCTCAAAATAAAGTTGTATTTTTCAAAATGACATCAATTATGTATATGCTTAAATTTAAAAGGCCTATTTCTGGGTTTTCCGATTGCAAATTTCCAGATAAATGAAGCTGAACTTTTCTACGTGTGTCTGGGGTGTGAGTGGTGCGTGTGTGTGTTTAGGCATACCCTCTGCTCCCCTACTAAGTGCTCCTTCACTACTCAGGAGGCCTTCCAACACCTAGAAAAGCTACATTTTCAGATCTTTCTTGGATTCTCCCCAGATTCAAATGTATCTGGCCAGTCTCCTATTCCCTTTGGGCTCTGTTCTCTACTAAAAGATCAAGGAGGGTGACAATAGATTGGTGTCCATTTCCCGGGTTAAATATTTACATTTTAACCAGGAGTTGTTGTTGTTGTTGTTGTTGTTTTCCTAATAGACCCTAATGAATCCTGGAGACAGTGTGGGAATGGAAACTTTAGGAGAGAGGCAAGCTGCTGGAGAACGTGAGACTTGTGTGGCCAGGGTAGGTGTGTGGCTCTCCCAAACCTCCCTTGTAGATGAGCCCTCGGGATGGCTGCATGAGCACTCCTGGGTGAAGGTGGAGGTGCTTAGGTGCCATGAGGCAGGGTATAGGAAGAGCCTTTTACAGCATAAAATCCTAATTGTTTGGGCTGGAAAGAGGCTTAGTGATTGCCTGGTCCAGTCTCAGAACATAGGCCTGGTAATCAGAGGGCCTGGGTTTGAATTCCGTCTCTACTCCTTACTGTTTGACCTTGGGTATGTCACTTGACCTCTTCTGTGCTTCAGTTGCCTTGTGGGGAAATGAACTAAATGGTATCTACCTCATAAGATTGTCATCAGGATTAAATAAAGACAGCCTATTAAAAAGTGTTGAAGGACAGTTTTTGGTATAGTTTGTATCTTCATTATATAGTAAGCACTAAATAAATGGCACCCCACTCCAATACTCTTGCCTGGAAAATCCCATGGATGGAGGAGCCTGGTGGGCTGCAGTCCATGGGGTCGCTGAGGGTCGGACACGACAGCGACTTCACTTTGACTTTTCACTTTCATGCATTGGAGAAGGAAATGGCAACCCACTCCAGTGTTCTTGCCTGGAGAATCCCAGGGACGGCGGAGCCTGGTGGGGCTGCCATCTATGGGGTCGCACAGAGTCGGACATGCCTGAAGTGACTTAGCAGTTAGCAAATCTATGTTAGCCATCCTTCACTTTACTCTGAAGCCCAGAGATGTTGCCCTAACAGCTCAGCGTAGAGCTAGAATTGGAGCTGCAGTAATGGGAGGCTTTATGAGCTCATTGTCTCTCCAGGTTTCTTTTCTTTCAATTGAAATATAGTTGATTTATAGTGTCATATTAGTTTCAGTTGTACAATATAGTGATTCAGTGTTTTTACATCTCTGGGTTTCTTTTTATTTGGCCATGCCACGTGGCATGTGGGATCTTAGTTCCCCATCCAGAGACTGAATCCATGCTCCCTGCACTGGAAGCACAGAGTCTTAACTTGGACCACCAGGGACATCCCACTTCTGGGTCTCTTAAAGCCAGGAGGAGGGGGAGTACCAGGTCATAATCAAGAATCTTTCTGTCGAAGTCTGAGGGAGAAGATGTAACCTATTGCTCAAAGCACTCCATTTTATTTTCCACAGTAGAAAGAAGCCAGAGTCGGGGAGGGGCTGCCTGGTAATGTAGGGCCTGACTGCCAATGAGCCTGTTTTACACACACACACTCTCTCACACACACACACATTCACTCATAAACACCCCTACCTGTCATTTCGCCTTTTTATTTTTAAGTGAAAGATTCTGGTTAAAGTATAAATGCCCCTCAAGAGAGGTTATATATTAACCTCCTGTATTGGTTACCTACTGTGATGTAACAAATCACCCCAGACTTAGTGGCTTAAAGCAACAATAATCATTCATTAAACCTCTCAGTTCCTGGGGTCAGGAATTCTGGAGTGGTATGACTGGGTGGTTCTGGCTCAGGATCTCCAGTCAGGTTTCAGCCAGATGTCTGCTGCACTGCCTCAGTCTGAGGGCCTGAGTGAGCTGGAGGATTCACTCCCAGGGAGGTTCTCTCGCGTGGCTGGTGGCTCTGTCCTCTCACGTGGGCCACTCTGTGAGGCTGCTGGAGCAGCCTCCTGGCATGGCTACTGCCTCCCTCCAAAGCAAGCAACCCAAGAAGCCAAGGGCTTTCTGATCTGGCCTCTGAACTGACATGCCATCACTGAGGAATGTTCTTTCAGTCACCTATGAAGGCCAGGAGGTGGGGCTCTCCGAGTCTGGCTACCATGCCCATCTTCAGCTCCAATGCCAGTCATAAATTAACGAGGAACTGCAGAAATGTGGAGCTGGGGTGGTCTGGAGCGAGGCCTTAAACTGGCCCTGAGTGGGGAGACAGGAAGACAGGAAAGCAAGCTTCATCCACCTTTCTCCACCTCAACAGAGGCCAAAAGTCAGCTTGAATTGGGAAGGTGTGGCCCCCGAAGGCACTTTGCTGGAGCAGCCATGAAGAGATACCCCATGTCCAAGGTAAGAGAAACCCCAGTAAGACAGTAGGCACTGAGAGAGGGCATCAGAGGGCAGACAGACTGAAAGCACAATCACAGACAACAGGCCAATCTGATCACACGGACCACAGCTTGTCTAACTCAATAAAACTAAGCCATGCCCTGTGGGGCCACCCAAGACGGACGGGTCATGGTGGAGAGGTCTGACAAGGTGTGGTCCACTGGAGAAGGGAATGGTAAACCACTTCAGTATTCTTGCCTTGAGAACCCCACGAACAGTATGAAAAGGCAAAACGATAGGACGCGGAAAGATGAATTCCCCAGGTCAGTAGGTGCCCAATACGTTACTGGAGATCAGTGGAGAAATAAGTCCAGAAAGAATGAAGGGACAGAGCCAAAGCAAAAACAACACCCAGTTGTGGATGTGACTGGTGATAGAAGCAAGGTTTGATGCTGTAAAGAGCAATATTGCATAGGAATCTGGAATGTTAGGTCCATGAATCAAGGCAAATTGGAAGTGGTCAAACAGGAGATGGCAAGGGTGAACGTCGACATTCTAGGAATCAGCGAACTAAAATGGACCGGAATGGGTGAATGTAACTCAGATGACCGTTATATCTACTACTATGGGCAGAGATCCCTTAGAAGAAATGGAGTAGCCATCGTGGTCAACAAAAGAGTCCGAAATGCAGTACTTGGATGCAATCTCAAAAACAACAGAATGATCTCTGTTTGTTTCCAAGGCAAACCATTGAATATCACAGTAATCCAAGTCTATGCCCCGACCAGTAACGCTGAAGAAGCTGAAGCTGAACAGTTCTATGAAGACCTACAAGACCTTTTAGAACTAACACCCAAAATGATATCCTTTTCATTATAGGGGACTGGAATGCAAAAGTAGGAAGTCAAGAAACACCTGGAGTAACAGACAAATTTGGCCTTGGAGTACAGAATGAAGCAGGGCAAAGGCTAATAAAGTTCTGCCAAGAGAACGCACTGGTCATAGCAAACACCCTCTTCCAAAAACACAAGAGAAGACTCTACACATGGACATCACCAGATGGCCAACACCAAAATCAGATTGATTATATTCTTTGTAGCCAAAGATGGGGAAGCTCTATACAGTCAGCAAAAACAAGACTGGGAGCTGACTGTGGCTCAGATTTTGAACTGCTTATTGCCAAATTCAGACTGAAATTAAAGAAAGTGGGGAAAACCACTAGACCATTCAGATGTGACCTAAATCAAATCCCTTATGATTATACAGTGGAAGTGAGAAATAGATTTAAGGGACTAGATCTGATAGACAGAATGCCTGATGAACTGTGGACAAAGGTTTATGACATTGTACAGGAGACAGGAATCAAGACCATCCCCAAGAAAAAGAAATGCAAAAAAGCAACATGGCTGTCTGAGGAGGCCTTACAAATAACTGTGAAAAAAAGAGAAGTGAAAAGCAAAGGAGAAAAGGAAAGATATGCACATTTGAATGCAGAGTTCCAAAGAATAGCAAGGAGATATAAGAAAGGCTTCCTCAGTGATCAGTACAAAGAAATAGAGAAAAATAATAGAATGGGAAAGACTAGAGATCTATTCAAGAATATTAGAGATACTAAGGGAACATTTCATGCAAAGATGAGCTCAATAAAGGACAGAAATGATATGGACCTAACAGAAGCAGAAGATATTAAGAAGAGGTGGCAAGAAAACACAGAAGAACTATACAAAAAAGACCTTCACAACCCAGATAATCACAATGGTGTGATCACTCATCTAGAGCCAGACATCCTGGAATGTGAAGTGAAGTGGGCCTTAGGAAGCATTACTACAAACAAAGCTAGTGGAGGTGATGGAATTCCAGTTGAGCTATTTCAAATCCTAAAAGGTGATGCTGTGAAAGTGCTGCACTCAATACACAAATATTAAACTTGGAAAACTCAGCAGTGGCCATGGGACTGGAAAAGGTCAGTTTTCATTCCAATCCCAAAGAAAGGCAATGCCAAAGAAAGCTCAAACTATTGCACAATTGCACTCATCTGACACGCTAGTAAAGTAATGCTCAAAATTCTCCAAGCCAGGCTTCAGCAATATGTGAACCGTGAATTTCCAGATGTTGAAGCTGGTTTTAGAACAGGCAGAGGAACCAGAGATCAAATTGTCAACATCCACTGGATCGTGGAAAAAGCAGGAGAGTTCCAGAAAAACATCTATTTCTGCTTTCTTGACTATGCCAAAGCCTTTGACTGTGTGGATCACAATAAACTGTGGGAAATTCTAAAAGAGATGGGAATACCAGACCAGCTGACCTCCCTCCTGCGAAACCTGTATGCAGGTTAGGAAGCAACAGTTAGAACTGGACATGGAACAACAGACTGGTTCCAAATAGTCAAGGCTGTATGTTGTCACCCCGGTTATTTAACTTATATGCAGAGTATATCATGAGAAATGCTGGGCTGGAAGAAGCACAAGCTGGAATCAAGATTGCTGGGAGAAATATCAATAACCTCAGATATGCAGATGACACCACCCTTATGGCAGAAAGTGAAGAGGAACTCAAAAGCCTCTTGATGAAAGTGAAAGAGGAGAGTAAAAACGTTGGCTTAAAGCTCAACATTCAGAAAACAAAGATCATGGCATCTGGTCACATCACTTCATGGGAAATAGATGGGGAAACAGTGGAAACAGTGTCAGACTTTATTTTCTGGGGCTCCAAAATTACTGCAGATGGTGATTGCAGCCATGAAATTAAAAGATGCTTACTCCTTGGAAGGAAAGTTATGACCAGCCTAGATAGCATATTGAAAAGCAGAGACATTACTTTGCCAACAAAGGTCCATCTAGTCAAGGCTATGGTTTTCCAGTAGTCATGTATGGATGTGAGAGTTGGACTGTGAAGAAAGCTGAGCACCGAAGAATTGATGCTTTTGAACTGTGGTGTTGGAGAAGACACTTGAGAGTCCCTTGGACTGCAAGGAGATCTAACCAGTCCATCCTAAAGGAGATCAGTCCTGGGTGTTCATTGGAGGGACTGATGTTGAAGCTGAAACTCCAATCCTTTGGCCACCTCATGCGAAGTGTTGACTCATTGGAAAAGACTCTGATGCTGGGAGGGATTGAGGGCAGGAGGAGAAGGGACGACAGAGGATGAGATGGCTGAATAGCATCACCGACTCGATGGATGTGAGTTTGAGTGAACTCCAGGAGTTGGTGATGGACAGGGAGGCCTGGTGTGCTGCAGTTCATGGAGTTGCAAAGAGTCGGACATGACTGAGTGACTGAACTGAACTGAACTGATGCTGGGAAAGATTGAGGGAAGGAGGAGAAATGGATGACAGAGGAAGAGATGGCTGGATGGCATCCCTGACTCAATGGACATGAGTTTGGGTGGACTCTGGGAGTTGGTGATGGACAGGGAGGCCTGGCGTGCTGCGGTTCATGGGGTCGCAAAGAGTCGGACACGATGGAGTGACTGAACTGAACTGGCCCCTGAAGGAAGAGACAGACCTCAGAAGTACACTAGTACCTGATAAAACGATTTCTCTTTGAAGCAAAGTAAGTACCATTTTGAAGCTTTTGACAAATATTCCTCGTGCTCACTGTCGCCTGGCTGGACAGCAGTTTGAGATAGCTGCTGTTGTTCCTGCTAGCCTACTGTGTGTGACCAGAGGTCTGTCTCTTCATGTCTTACCGTCTTATCCCTAGAATGGGTTTGACAATATTAATTCACTGGCGGTTTTTTGAAAGGACAGGTTTATCATTACCAATACATAATAGATTTATTTTCATGTTATCATTTTGATTTAAAAAGTTCATTCATCTGTTTACAAGATAGTACCAAGATTCTCATAGATGCATTAATCAACACATTTACTTGCTCATTTTTCTTTTAATTTTAGTTTTCAAAAACACCCAAAGGCTGCATCCATTACAGGGTAATGGACTGCAAAATCTTACTTAATTGCAATGAACATATTTACTGGAGTTACAGAAAAGGAAAAATATGTAATTTTGTGAACTTCTGTCAATTTAAAGGAATTAAAACAACCCCAGGCGAGGGTAAGAGAAGGCTTCCTTGTGTTGTTACTCTCCCTCTCGTTCCCTTCTCTCCTCATTCACTTTATTATTTATTTTATTATTGGCGTATGATTGCTTTACAATGTTGTGTTCGTTTCTGCTGTACAACAAAGTGAATCAGCTATACGTATACCCCTCCCTCTGGAGCCTCCCTGCCACCCAGCACCCCCATCCCACTCCTCTAGTTCATCACAGAGCACTGAGCTGAGCTCCGTGTGCTTTAGCTCCACTGACCTTGAGAAATCAGGGGCCCTTGGGCCAGAGCATTCTTGTACACTCAGAAGGCCCGAGATCCGTGGCTCAGAACTCTTGGGAGACAGAAGTGTCTGACACACTCCTGGTTTGATTCTGATACAGGGCTTTAGGGTGACTCACCACCAGCAATTTTCCAGAGCCTTCCTCCTCTGCAGACCGAAATGCTCAGCAGATGATCGTCCTGGGGACCCTTGTGCCTCCAGCTGTCCCACTGTCTGTGAGTTGCTCTGGTGCATTCCCTACTCACCTCAAAGATAGTCAGAGCATTTTTTGAGGTGACTAACCATGACCTTACACCAACAATCTGATTTATGATTCATGAATTATAAAATAATTGAAAGAAACATTTTCCCCATACATTTAAAACGGATAATTAAAAATAGATAAAACACACACATTCGGGTATATGTAATTCACCCCCATTTTTCAGATCCTGGTGCCATGATTATTTTGAACTGGATTCGCCTGCTGTCTATTTCTGGTTCCTCAGGGATCCTGTGAAAAAATCCAAGGAAATTCCATGCTGATTGGGGAGATATTAGACCACAACATATGGCTCACACATGTGATTAGTATTCCTCCAAGGAAAAATGCAAAGGGTTATATTTAGAATATGGGGTACGTGTTCAGTGGTTCTGGATGACCCAGGGGATTATTAGATTCTTTGTGTGGAATTTTCTGTAGTTAAAAGAGGAATCTGGAATTCTGACTGGAGTGAACGTTGGAGTCCATCTGTAGGTTTTGTCAGGTGTGAGGCCTGCCACATTTTCACCATTGTGTAGTTTCTTGAAAGCTATTGCTATGGCTCTTCAGAGATTTTCTGCATTTGGAGGTCTCTACCATATATTTTCGGAGAAGGCAATGGCACCCCACTCCAGTACTTTTGCCTGGAAAATCCCATGGACGGAGGAGCCTGGTAGGCTGCAGTCCATGGGGTCGCTAGAGTTGGGCACGACTGAGTGACTTCACTTTCACTTTTCACTTTCATGCATTGGAGAAGGATTGGCAACCCACTCCAGTGTTCTTGCCTGGAGAATCCCAGGGACGGCGGAGCCTGGTGGGCTGCCGTCTATGCGGTTGCACAGAGTCGGACACGACTGAAGCAACTTAGCAACCATATATTTTAGTAGAGCCTTTTGACACAGGTACTCTCTCAAGTAAAAATTAATAGTTCATGAACAGTGTTACCGGCCCCCAAATGAAATGTATTGAGTCTATAAGAGCATTGGCACCTAACTTAAGTGAAATAATTATACATTTTATTTCATTATTTTTCCTGATGTTTCACCACAATTGTGTTTTACCATGTATTTGGGCATGAAACTAGAGAATGGGACAGGGTTTCTGTTGAAATTCTAATGCTCCTGTCGTAGTCCTGGGAGGCAAAAGCTGGTAAGTCAGGGTTACTGCTGCTTTGGTCCAAGGCCTTGACTCATGAGACCACCTCCGAAGTTCCCAGTCCCTCCTCCATTGCCCGGTAGGATTTCGTGTAGTGCTATATGAGCTCCTAGTTCCGTATGTACAACTTGAGCCACTGAAGGCCCTAAGAATGTGAGGGCTATCTACACTTGACTTCTCCACCTCAATATACTACTCCCAGCTCAAAAGCAATACCCCCACCCAATATCCTTCTCAAAGCTGCAGGATTCCCCTTCCCAGTCACCTGACTGCTGTCCATGTGGGGACACCTACCTCTCTTCACTTTCAGTCAGGTGAGAACTCGGGAACTACACTTGCCTTCACTGGCTTAAACTAATGTCTAAGTCTCTTTTTTCATTTTTATCTTCAAGTGTTTGGATTCACTTTCCGTGTTCTTCTTATACATCTCATGGGAAGCTTTGACCAAGCTCTTTTACATGACCCCCATGTTCTTGCCATCCAGCTGAGCCTCAATCCTTCTGCCCCTGACGAACCATCTCTTTCCTTCCCTCCCTCTCCCTTTCTTTCTCCCTCCCTTCCTCTTTCTCTTCCCCTCACTCTTTTTCTCTCTCTCCGTTGTATGCGCTGACCTGAGCTCTAGGCAAACTGCAGCAAGCTTAACTAGTTTATCCCACTCTCCAAGGATGCCTCTAATAAGAATTTGCTTAACTTATCCGGCCTGATTTTCTACTACAGCCAAAAAACTCTTCACTTCAGTAACACTAATTGCCTTTTGTCTATTATTCATGTTAAGATTTTATTTACTTCTATTTGTTTTCTTCCTGAAATATTCCTTTTCCCATTTTCCACTTCCCCATATTCAGACTTCTGATAACCTTACCTCAAAGTAGTTTCTTCTTTTCCTGCACTTAAAATGAATAAAATAGATCAAAACCATAAAAATGTGTTCATACTCTTTGACCCAGTAATACCATTTCTAGATCTGCGTCCTAAGAAATGAAGCATCAACAAATGAGAGAAACCTCTTGTGCACAGTTTCCTCTCCCATACCACATTATTGAGGATAATGTTGAAGAACTGGAAATAAATTGTATATCTAATAATATAACTAAATAATTGTCTTATACAACTCTGTGGAAATTTTGCATGCACAAGATGAATATTATAAAGACTGAAAATACATGAAACTTTATTTAAAATATAAAGTTAAACAATAGAAAGAGAATATATATTCTATGCACATACACATTTAAAGTCAGTCCTTAATGTGCAATTTTTTAAAAAGCTTGGTTATTCCATCATTCTAGATAATTTAACACTAAAGGCATTACTGACAAAAGAAAAACACATCCATTTGCAAGTTTCTATGTAAGTTTAAATTTTTCTCAAAAGGAATCTAACAGCTAGAATTCATGTAGGACATTCTAGTTACTTTATAATCATTTAATCCTTACAACATACCCAGTGAGACAGGGGTTACTAGCTCCATTTTACTGATGAAAGAAAAAGAACAAGTCAGGAGAGGGTAAATCATTTTCCCAGGATCACTTGGCTAGGAAATGGTAGGTTTAGAATTTTCACCTGACTGCAGCATGATCATCTGAAAACAAATGTTCATCATTTGAGGACTTGAATATTAAATAATGTGACAATTATGCTCCTTTATAAGTAGAGGGTAACAGCAAAAGGATTTCGGAATTACTTCCATGGACTTCTTCCTAAAGGGCAGTGGACAACATCACAGAGGTTAATGACAAAGGTCACGCTGGTGGACAGAGTGCCTTCTGGGAGTCTCAGTTCTACATTTTCAGCTTAGAATTTATGATCCAGAAGTGATGGTGGTAAAACTGTTTAAGCCCTTGAATGGCTTGATGAGGATACAACCCATCCTCAAAACCAAATAGCAGATTGGATGCTACCATCTTCTATAGGCAGCAGATCAGCTTGGTCCTTCACGACCCCTTGTTTTTTTTATTTTTGGCTTTTCTGGCTCTTCTTCTTCTTTTTTTTTTTTCCCCTGGGTCTTCCTTGTTGCACGGGTTTTTTCTTTAGTTGTGGCAAGCGGGGGCTACTCTCTAGTTGCGGTACATAGACTTCCCACTGGGGTGGCTTTTCTTGCTGTGGAGCACAGGCTCTTGGGTCGCGGGCTTCAGCAGTTGTGGCTCACGGTCTCTTGAGCACAGGCGCAACAGTCGTGGCGCACGGGCTTAGTTGTCCCGCAGCTTGTGGGATCTTCTCGGATCAGGGATCGAACCGGCGTCTCCTGCATTAATTGACAGGCAGATTCTTTACCACTGAACCACCAGGGAAGCCCTTTCAGGGCACTTTGGTTTCAAGTAATCTGCCAGCTTTCCAAAGGTAGTTGGAGCTCCAAACTCAGGGCTGTTTCTGGAGCACAGAGGACCTTGGAGTTATCTCCTATGTATAGATCATAAGAAGCTGTGCTGCTACTGCTGCTAAGTCGCTGCAGTCGTGTCCGACTCTGTGCGACCACATAGACGGCAGCCCACCAGGCTCTGCCATCCTTGAGATTCTCCAGGCAAGAACACCGGAGTGGGTTGCCATTTCCTTCTCCAATGCATGAAAGTGAAAAATGAAAGTGAAGTCGCTCAGTCGTGTCTGACTCTTAGCGACCCCATGGACTGCAGCCTACCAGGCCCCTCCATCCATGGCATTTTCCAGGCAAGAGTACTGGAGTGGGGTGCCATCACCTTTTCTGAGGTATGGGCAATCTTTGGCTGCAAGCAATACCTTGATCTGCAGAGAATCTTGCAAAAATAATGTTGGCAAAAAGCTAATTTTACTGAGTTCATAGAACTGGTAGCCACCTGGAAAAGGGTATTTCAGAGATTCATATACTTTCCTCTGGGCCTTGTAAGTGTGGATTCCTAGTTGAAGAGGACAGGGAAAGTGCTTTTTGGGGGCTTCTTCCAGGCTCTCCAGGCTCTATGGAGGTGGCCTAGGCACCATGGATGAAGTGCTAGTGAGAATTTTAACCTCATAGTGATTTGATTATTAGGTCAAGTTTGATTCTACCCACTGTATTGTACTTGTCAGAGCCTACAGATAACTTACGGCATTAGTCAAAAAGATGAGACTGTTTATACCTAAGAAAGCTCAAAATTTATTTCTCATGGAGTGGGCAAAAACCATTTCTCATGGTTCAGTGGCCATTTATTTACTCACAAACACCTGCAGGTAATTCTCAGAACAGTCCATGGGGGTAGCATGAATTGGGGCAATACTGCTTGGAGAGCTCTTTGTTGCCAGAATGTTCAAAACAGGCAAAGATGAAGTGTCCATGTGCTGTGTGGGAGGAGGGCTGAGTTAGGAGGGCTGAAGTTCAGGTACAGCCAACTCTTACCAAGGTAAAAGGGAATGGAACTGCCTGTCCCCCTTGCCCTACACACAATTCAGGTTTCATATTATCCATATTGCATTTATACATATTATTATTCATATTGCATTGCTTTCACATTTTGTTTGCTTTCAAATCTGCCCATACTGTGTATTTTAACTTGAAATCTATCTTGCAAAAATTCTAGGATACAGAGGTAGTGAGGAAATCTTAACTTCCCCAAACATGGTTCTAGCTTTTGTATCTCCCTCAGGGTGGCACTACGTTGGTTACAATTTGCAGTTTTACGAAATCTGTTCCTTGTTGAAGAGTGAGGAGTCCAAGGGTTGAAAGTGCCCATGTCCACCAGTAGCCTTAACTCAGTTGTGTGCTATTTGCCAATGTGGATTCTAAAATAAAAAACAATTAAAAAATTAAAGCTCTTGAAGTGAGCAGCTTCAGGGGACAGCAACTGTTAAAGCAGGCAGAGGTGCATGGAATGGTGAAGAAGATCCGCAAACCCCTCTTCCCGAAAACCTTAACTCCGGAGTAGAGAAGAGAGGCCCACTGGATCTTTTTCCCTTTGTTTCTTTTTAAAAGTACTTTTAAGCCTACCTAAAATCTCTTTTTATTGTGGAAATTTATGAACAAATATGAAGTCTAAACTTACCTTGAGTATTCTATTCACCAGGATGATTTCCAAGCTTGATAACTAATGAAGCAGCTTGGATATATTATTAGGTTATGTTTTCTAAAAAAAGATTCAATGTTTTGCTTTTGATGTATTTCAGATGAGCCAAGAATAGAATATTATTCCTAAGTATGCTATTTAGGGATCTTATTATAGAGAAATTTTGGAGTTGTCATACTAGTTGTTACATGAATAGTATTATTTTTAATAAAAGCATGACTTTTGGCCATCACATTATTCCTCTCTCACTGGGATATAAGCAGCATCAGATAACTTTCTTAAGACTGTGAAGAAAAAGCCCTATTATTCTATCAGTGACCTTTGGCAGGCAACTGCTCTCTTGAACTGCTCATGTCTCTGGAGTGTCTGAGTAAGGTTTCTTCCGGTCAAGCCATCGACAATCCAAATGTCAAACAACAATATGGCCATTTTTCATCTTGAAATAAGTGTTTCTCCAATAAGATGATCAATTAGTCTCATTCACATTTTCAATACACCTCTCCATGTATTTTTATACCACACAAGGATCTCTATAGTCCTATTACCTTCTTATTACAAAACCTCTTCATTTAGATTTCAGGCTATTAGAACACATAATCAATCCAAACATGCCTCATATATGACCTATGTGTATTGACAATTTCATTATGCCAATACATCCTGCAAAGGTGGTATTATGAAAAAAACTCTGTTCTTAAGGAATGAACTAAAGTCTTTCAGAGAAAATATATCACTTTATTTCAAGTTCTGGATTTTTTTTTTACTGAAGTAAGCATATTTAATTAATTACAAACAGCATTTTTTTTCACTTGGAAATGGGCATTTCATGGAATGCTATGTAAGAAAAATTCCAAAGTGTATTTGCATTTTGCTGGAAAGACACTTAAGATGCCATATTTTCTTCTAAAGAAAATTATAATGTGGGAAACATTAGGTGTACATTTTGAGAAGAATTCTCAGAGAATCATTCCATATTATTTTTGGAAAGGATGACTGCTGTCTCGGTTTGTGTAGATACAGCTATTACCACTGCTTCCAATGCAGCCAGATTTTCAATATTTAAACTATTGATTTTTCTTAATTCCTTGTTAATGGTGCATCACCTACATCTACCCAGGTTTTAGAAACCATTTTGCATTACAGTTGGATGATACATAAATCCTGTCCAACAGATACCTACATTTTAGAGAGACTTATGAATGCTCTCATTTTTAGAGAGCTCATTTTTAATTAATGACATTTAAAAAGGTCCTTTCAGAGAATGTTACTTGGGAACTCAGAGTGCTTACACTTTTGAACCTAAACTATTTCAAATCATTTTGGAAAACACAGTAAAAATATCATGCTAAATATGCATGTCCATGTGTGTCTCTGTATAGTGAGAGAGGAAAAATAGTTTCACGTCCAGAATCAGTCTTCAGTAACCCACTTCAGAAACTTGGAATATTTAACATATTCAAAACAGCTGGTTTAAAATAATAACAAAATGCTTTTCAACATTTGAAAGTGAAACAGCAGTTCCAGTAGGCATTATAAATAGAATGATCTTCATTGGTTTATTAATTCTTTCTTTCCTATGACAAGTCAGTGACAAGCACCTAATCTGGGCCAGGTAATGTACAAGGCACTAGAGATACAAAGATAAATGACAATCTGCGCCCTCCTGGAGAGTTTTTTTCCTCCTGGAGTTTTAATGTTTAATTTCTTCTGTGCTTTTTTTAGGAAGAAAAGGAAAAAGAGGAGGAAAATGACCGTCTAAAAAAGGAATGGAAGCTTGAGTCAGAAGCTATCATTCAACTTTTCTTGGGAGATTCTGAACTCATTCCATTATTAGAATGTTCTCACTTCTCCAGCTGAGATGAAGCATACACATTTCTTGTCTCTCATACAAATATAGGATGGGTAGTAACAAGAATAAAGCACGGGGGTCTGGAGTCAGGAAGGTATGGGCTGGAATACTAACCTGCTGCCAGTGTGATTGTACCTTTCTGTAATTGACTTAACTAGCCTCTTCATAGACTGCTTTCCTCATTTCAGAATGTAAATAGAGATATCAGTTGATCCTTAGTAAAAGCCGATTACTCCCCTTTCTAGTCCCTACCTTTCCCTTCAAACACTCAATATATTTGATCAGACAACGAGGCTCCAAACAAAAAATTTAAAATAATTTGGAACCTGGGAATTGTAACTTTCAAATGATGTAGCTTAACTGCTAACCTTAGTGTTTTGTAAGATGCTGGAGTAAAAATGACGTCAGAGCCCTCTAGTTTCTTGGTCTGGCGGTGCATGTATGGCCCTGGTCCCAAACTAAATATAGCACATCTTGCTCCTTGGGTCAATATAATTTCTAATCCCTAGGCTGAATGAGCAAACCTCCCCAGACAAGATTTAATTCTCAAATACATTTAGGTAGGCACTGGATGTATCTACCAGTGCATCACAAAGTGAAAACAGGTCATCAACATTAGCTCAGCTAACTGAAAAGAAACTTGCATTAAGAAACCAGCAGTCTCACCAACAAATCCTGCTGGGGATTGACTGAACATAATTGTTAATTGAAAAAAAATTAAACATGGAGTATTAGGGAAATATTCTCTCACTGATAGCTGCACTTAATTCCCTGAAGCGTTAATGGGGAGCTCAGCAAGTGCATCCTCTGAAGAATCTGCCTCTTAACGTCCACATTCATCTCCCAAGCTCCATTCACAGACTCTTGAAGGGGGGTGAAAAAAAGAAAGAAAATCCCATGGGATTTTCACATAAGAGGAGTCCATCTCTTTGCCCTTCCAGTTCACCACAACACAGCCTTAGCTTTAGAATGGTTGAACTGTTTGGAGTCACACATTCCCATCTCTGAAGGATGGACTTGGTTCTTTATCTTTTCAGAATAGAATAATGGGTTTCATCTCACTTCCATGAAGGACAAGGTTCAAAATGCCAAGCCCCTCTGATTTAGGTGGATAATAAAGTACTTATTTTTTTTAACTTTAGTCCAAATGTCTCTGAATTCTTAGACTTAAAGCTGAAAACAGGCTTTATGCTCACAGAGTATCAGGAGAAGTTAAATGTCTTTATTTTTCTATTCATTTCCCTTGAAATAAACAAGCCTATATTTTCCAATTTCTTCACTAACTGGAATCAATTTCTGTGGTAGATGAAAGTTACTATCACAACTCAGTGTGAAAAGTCAATGAGAAATTTAAGACTGCTGTTTCTGCAGCCACTTATAACGATTACCGCGGCAGCCTTAGACTGCCTGCACAGTAGTCGTACAAGCCAGGCCCCAAAGATTCCTTATATCTCTGTGCAATTCTTCCTAGTAAAATAACCATTCAATCTAAATGAGACTGAAAAAGCTGTCCTTTGGCAATTTGTCGTCTGGCTTGCGGCTTGTATTAGTTTTCTGTAGCTGCCCTAGCCGAGTAGCACAGGCTTAGTGGTTTAAAACAATCTAAATTGATTATCTTATAGTTCTGGAGAATTCTGATGTGGGTTTCACTGGCCTAAAGTCAAGGTGTTGGCAGGGCTATATTCCTTCATAGACGCCTTAGGGGAGAAACTTTCCTGGCCTGTCCAGTCTCCAGAGGCACCGGATCCTTGCTCGGTTCAAGGCCAGTAATAGTCAGGTGAGTCACATCGCATCCCTCTGACACTGATTCTTCTTCTGCTTCCTGTTCCATTTTTAAGGACCCTTGTGAATACTGGATAACCCAGGATAGTCTCCTTGTCTTAAGGTCCATTGACCAGCAACCTTAACTCAGTATGTAACCTGTATCATTGCTTGCTCTGAAACATACCGTATTCACAGTTTCTGGGGATTAGGACACAGATAACTTTCCCTACCACAGGCTGCGTAAAACCTCCTCCCCAAACAAATAAAAACAGGCAACAACCAAAAAGGCAATATGTTTCCCTTTTTCAGAAGAGTAGAATAAAACCTCTTCTCAGATGAAGACATTTGTCATTTGGTTGGAGCCTCGGGAGCAACTATTTTTGAATCATAAACTCCAGCTGAGTCTTGTTGAGCTGGAGGAGTTCCCAGACTAGTGACAGTCACAGCTAAAATAAAGTTCTGAGTCTTCTGGGGGCTTCACCTCCTGTTTCAAACAGTAAACTGGAGTAAACAATTACTTTCTTAGAGGTGTCTGGAGGCAACCGTTTAAATATGTATTATTCTAATCTGAACTGGTTTGAGAGAGCTGGGCAAGTCTCTCCTTTTCTGAAAGCTTAGAAGTTCCTGTTCTAAAATTCACGGTTACCAACGGGGGATGTAGGGGTGGGATGAACTGGGAGATTGGAACTGACAGTCCCAATGTACAAAATAGATAACTAATGAGAACCTACGTAGAGCACAGGGAACTCTACTCAGTGCTCTGTGCTGACCTAAACGGGAAGGAAATCTAAAAAACAGTGGATATATGTGTGTACATAACCGATTCACTTTGCTGTAAAGCAATAAACTAACACAACATTGCAAAGCAACTACACACTACAATAAAAATTAAAAAAAAAAATTTAGGTGTGACTATAGCATTGGTAATCCAGGGTGGGCAATTTTGCAGAGAGTGATTTTATTTTATTTTATTTTTTTCAATTTTTTAAATTAAATTTTTATTTTTACTTTACTTTACAATACTGTATTGGTTTTGCCATACATTGACATGAATCCACCAAGGGTGTACATGCGTTCCCATATATGACCCCCCCCCTCCCACCTCCCTCCCCATAACATCAGAGAGTGATTTTAATGGCAGCTGGGGCATGATTAGACACAACTATCATTCAAACAAAAAATCGATTAATTTTTTCTGTTTCTTTCTAATAATATGGGGGTGTGGAGTCGTCTTTATTTCTTCTTCTTCCTCCCAACCCTCATTTCTTACTGCTTGTGTCTTTGATCTGTGAGGGTTACCCAGTGCCTTCCAGATGGAAGGGTAGAAGTCACCTTTCTATGAAAAGTGTGAAGCTTTTACACCATAATCCTATGCAATTGAGACAAACCACCCGATCTGGCTTGGTTTTCCTCTGGTGCATCCTTCCTCTGACTTTAAAAATGTGCTGTAAAGGGTCTTTCTGAAGTCAGAAGTTTGAAGACAAGTCGGTCAAGGATGAAACATAATAAAATTCTTTAGGATTTGGGTGGTGGGTGGTAAAAGGAAAAGTTCTTAGATATCAATAGTATACTGTTCCTGTCCCCCTTTACCCCTCAGTCCTCACCCTCATGCCACCCCTGTGCCTTTCTGAATTGGCCCCAAAGGGGTCCTACATTCCTAGAAGCATAAGCTTTTCAGTGTGTTTAGGAGCTTCTGATTTGCTCCTACTGATACTTTGCTAGAAGTTGCTGGTTCCTATTTCCCAAGAATTTATGGGTCACAGGCTGATTTTAGACTGCTGGATGATAAAAAGAAAAGAACACTTATTTCATAGGTTTTAGATGTTAATGACCACTGCGGTAGGCAGCCTTTAAGATGGCCTCAATGATCTCCCATTCTTCGAGTCTGGGCTGAACATAGGGACTTCCTTCCAACCCACAGGATATGGCACAAGTGATGACATTTTGGCTCTGAGACTAGGCTACAAAATGACTCTGGCTCCCATCACGCTTGTCCTCATTGTATGTTTGCTCTGATGAAAATCAGCTGCCGTGTTTTTATGGAGAGGCCATGTGATGAGGAACTGAGGTAGGTGTGGGGTGGCAGCCATGGAATTAGAATACTGGCCCCCAGTGTGATAGTGACCTGGGTCCTTGGGCTCTTTAATCAACAGAAATTGATGAGGCCAGGTGAGGAATTCAGGCAAGGCTTTACTGGGACTCATGCTGCAGCATGAAGGAGAGAAAGAGAACAAGTATCAGGTACCCAGCTCCACCTCCGAGGAGAGCAGGATGGTTCCTTAAATGGGTGAAGGTAGGGGCAGCTTGGCGGGTTGGGCTTGAGGGGGATGTGTGCACAGTGTTCTGCTTTTGCCCCCGTCTCCTCAGAAATGGCAGTTGGTCTGTGGCCATCTTGTAGCTTTGGTTCGTAATTTGCCCCAGCCGTGCATGTGTGCCCATTGTCTGAGGAGACATTTGTCCAGGCACAAGTGCAAATACTCCAGTAGCGGGTCCCAGGCCCAAGCCTGCTTCAAATGTCACAGTTTCACTGATAGAGGAACTGAATCTCACGGCGACCACCTGAATCCTCTTGGAAGTGGCTCTTTTCTTGGTCAAGCTTTGAGCCAACTGTTGTCCTTGAGGCTGAAGCATCTAGCAAACCTGAATCCATGACCCACAAAAACTTTGGGAAAATAAGTGCTTGATGTCTTAAGTCTCTAGATATTAGGGCAGCTTGTTCTAAAACAGTTGATAACTAGTGCAATAATGACATGGCATTACAGTTTGGACAATAAAGGAGGAAAATAATCACCCATAATTCTACCACCCAATCACAACCATCCCTTTAATTTTTGCATGTTTTATTTAAATCTGCATACATATGTACACATATATTTATAATGCTGATAAGCACCCAGTGAACCAGTGAAGTTGCTCAGTCATGTCCGACTCTTTGCGATCCCATGGGCTATAGCCTACAAGGCTCCTCCATCCATGGAATTTTCCAGGCAAGAGTACTGGAGTGGGTTGCCATTTCCTTCTCCAGGGGATCTTCCTGACCCGGGGACTGAACCCAGGTCTCTCGCATTGCAGGCAGACACTTTACTGTGTGAGCTACCAGGGAAGCCCTGATAAGCATAATTTGAATAAAATTCTGCATTTTACTTTTATTAAACATAAAAACATAAGTATTTCTATATAGCTGTAAAAAATCTTGGTACTCACAATTTTTAATGGCTGCATGATATTCTCTTAAGTGGAAGTGCAATAACTTAGCTGATTTCCTCATTATGGGGAGCATGTTGATTACTTCCTATTTTATTTGCAGTTGAAAATAACATAGCAATTATCTTGTATCTGTGGCACTGCCTCTCTTTTTTCACCACTTAAATTTTCCCCATGCCATTGCCTTCCTTAGTACAGTTCTCAATTTGTGGTAGTAAATCCTTTGATAATCCTTAGTGGTTGGTAATGACAAAATTTCTCTGTCACTTCATGTCCAAAGCTATCTTTGTTTTTCTCTTCATTAAATATTAATTTAGATGGCTATTGATTTTTGTTTGAAAATTGCCATGTACAAATATATGGTAATATCAAACAAGAAAAATTTCATCTCTCCATTAAGAAGATGGTTTAAAAATTTTTCACCTAAATTGAATATACAATTTTATACATGAAAACAAAATAGGTAATGTGTGTTTATAATATTTAATTTTATCATTAATTTTGTAACACAAGCATTTAAAGCAGCGTATTACAAAAATCACTTTTTTTTTGGTTTGATATACTGCTTTCGTCATTCTTATTGAATTATTTGATTTTGTTTTTTGTGATCAAATACACACAACACAAAATTACTATTTTAACAATTTTTAAGTGTACAGTTCTGAGGCATTAAGTACATTTAAATTGCTGTGGAACAATCACTACCATCTATCTCCAGATTGGTATTATCTTTCTTCTGGATTAGGAATTTACTGTAGGTGTGACTATGGGGTTAGAGCAGGGGTCCCCAACCACTGGGTCGTGGACTGGTACCTCCTGTCAGATCAGTGGTGGCATCAGATTAGAAATAAAGTGCACAATAAATGTAATGTGCTTCAATCATCCTGAAACCATCACTTTCACTCCCAGCCCATGGGAAAATTGTCTTCTGCGAAACCAGTCCCTGGTGCCAAAAAGGCTGGGGACCTCTGGGTTAGAGGGTTTGAATCACATGCCTGTTTTGAAATTCAATAATAGTGTAGTGTCAAGTACATAGATTTGAATCTCATATCTGAGTAATATTTTGCAACATTGGGGAAGTTATCTAATTTCATTAAATCTCTTGTTCCTCTTCTCCAAAGTGGCAATAACAATGGCACCTAATAATACCTAGTAATAATCGGTATAAAATACTTAGTATGGTGCCTGGCACATAGTAAACATCCATTATTTATTTAATAATATGTAAACATGCAGTATGTAAGCCTGTTATTTATCATTAAAATTATTATATTCATAATTGCATGGAATCAATTGTTCTTTGAATATTGTGGCTTCTGGCATTTTACCACTTCGGTCATATGCCATATTGTAAGGAGATTTTAAACAATATTTCCACTGTGATAGTATCAGGATTACATAAGGTGCCAGTAGGGTGATTCTTGTTGAACTTGAAGGATCACCTTAAACCACAACAGTATTCACAGCATAAAGTGAAAGGTGCTCAGTCGTGTGGGACTCTTTGCAACCCCACGGACTATACAGTCCATGGAATTCTCCAGGCCAGAGTACTGAAATGGGTAGCCTTTCCCTTCTCCAGGGGATCTTCCCAACCCAGGGATCAAACCTAGGTCTCCTGCATTGCAGGTGTATTCTTTACCAGCTGAGCCACCAGGGAAGCCCAAGAATACTGGAGTGGGAAGCCTATCCCTTCTCCAGGGGATCTTCCCAACCCAGGAATTGAACCAGGATTTCTTGCATTGCAGGTGGATTCTTTACCAGCTGAGCCACAAGGGAAGCCCATATCACAAGGCAACTTTCAATATCAGATGAAGTGCAATGGAAAAGACTGAGATAGAGATAAAGATGGAGACAGAGATAGAGAGAGCTACAGAGAGAGAAACAGATTGATTTCGAAGAGATAAGTAGAAAGAAAACCAGGGAAGTTCTTTGTTATTAAGTCATTAAGGAAAGCAATTGTAGAAAAAGAAGGGATCAGAAAATAATCACATTTCCCTGGTGGCTTAGTTGGTAAAGAATCCGCCTGCAATGTGGGGAGACCTGGGTTTGATCCCTGGATTGGGAAGATCCCCTGGAGAAAGAAACGGCAACTCAGTCCAGTATTTTCACCTGGAAAATCCCATGGACAGAGGAGCCTGGTGGGGTAGAGTCCATGGGGTTGCAAAGGGTTGGACACAACTGAGCAACTGAGTCCTACAAATATCTTCACAGTACACTCATGAGACAGTGAAGGGTGATTAAGCCAAATACAGAAAAACTTACTTTTTCCAATATCACACAGCCATTTATTGGCTGATTAGAATTTAGGCCCTCAATCCCATGATTCCATTTGCCTCTGGCTCACTGACTAAGGACTGATTTTAAGAAGAGGTCCTTTTTACTTGAAATAAGTGAATCTTTACACAGGCACAGACTCATGGAGAACGGAGACTCACAGAGAGCACAGCTGAGCCAGAGAGCTGCCATTTGTCCCCTGAGATCCCTGCCTGCCCTTCTCCATCTTGCTCCCTGCATCAGAAGTGGCGGGCAGAGGTTACATTAAAGGGCTCTCTCTTGGTCTCCAACTTCCTGTTGGCTTTGACCAAAGAGACTGGAGGATGAGAGTATTATCCTTCCAGTTTCCTCCCTGAGGGCTTTCATCAGGCTGGCTGTGTCCTGGCTCCTGTTCGGCATCCCTCTGGGCACAACCTCTCAATCTTCAGGTTTCAATAACCTCTATACCTTGTTTCTGCAGGGTGAAAACAGCCCAGGGGCACTATCGTACTAGTTCTTGCTGATTCCTTATACTCTGATCATACCCTTTTAAATAGTCCTTTTACCAAAATTTCCTCCAACTATTCCATATTATCAGTTTTCGGCTGAGATTCCAACTGATACATGAGTTTTATTGCTACCAACCAGAACTTTTGGGGAGGAAAGAGGAGGTGACCTAGCCTAAGAGGGATCTAGTTTCTTACCACTCCAGACTGGGATTGGTACATGCAGAGGGTAAAGGGAGGGGAGGAGAGTTATTCCAATAGCTATGGATCCTTGCTCTTCCAGTCAAAGGTGAGATGACATTTCCATCAGTGGAGTCTCACCAGATCAAGAAGAGAGGCCTGGGATCAGGAGGTGTCCTGTTGCTCTGGGCTGTCATGGAGAGATGGCCAGGAGGTCCCACCTCTGGAGACAGCCTTGTCTAGAATGGCCTGGCAATCAGGGGCTGGGTTGCCTAGGCATCTACTTATTCTTAAAAGTCATGAAGCTAAGAGGCAACCGAATCCTTACATTTCAGACATATCACTGACACCTAAATTAAAATATCATAATCAAGCTTTATATCTAAGACTTTCAGGCTTTGGATACTTTAAGGAACAGTCTAGTCTAGTGACCAAAGACAGTCATTTGTTTGGTGGTCTCTAGACCCAAGAGAAGAGACAGTCCTGGGAACTCCTACCGTAACACCACTGTTGTCCCATATGGGGATGGCAGTTTTACATGGGAGTTTCTCCCTTATGCCTTCTTTTAGGAATATCTCAATGGGCTTCCCTCATAGCTCAGTTGGTAAAGAATCCACCTGCAATGCAGGAGACCTCAGTTCAATTCCTGGGTTGGGAAGATCCCCTGAAGAAGGGATAGGCTATCCACTCCAGTATTCTTGGGCTTCTCTGGCGACTTAGCTGGTAAAGAATTCACCCGCAATGCAGGAGACCTGGGTTCGATCCCTTGGTTGGGAGAATCTCTTGGAGAAATGCTACCCACTCCAGTATTCTGGCCTGGAGAATTCCATGGAGTGTATAGTCCATGTGGTTGAAAAGAGTCAGGCATGACTGAGCAACTTTCACTTTCACTTTGAATAGGACAGGGTCCCCAAAGCTGCTAGGCTCTAGCTAGGAGAGCTTCTTTTACTCTGCATGAAATGGGAAGACCCATTTCTAACCTTATCTCCAAACCCATTGACTATTATTTAGCTAACTTCCCTTCTCTAACTGCTTCAAACTTTACTTGCTAGCCTTCACTTTGGTACCCAACTGTGTAGAGGCTACCTTTTGTTGTTATTTTGATGATATATGCTCATTTATTTATTCAATATTTATTGGGTGGGTAGAGACTGGGCCATCATGGGCAGCTGTGAACACAATGAATATCATCTCTACTGTCCTAGAATTCATAGTCTAGTGGAGGACACAGATACACGAATAGATAATAACACATTTGTTCCTTGTTTTACAAATTTATTGTAAGCTTAAACTTATATACCTACTGTTTTGTATCCATCAAGTATCAGGTATATAGTAACATTCAGTAAATACTTTGCTTTATATAATATATTTCCTGCTAATAGTTCAAAGTTTGTTATTCTGTATGCTTTGTTGCTAAAGGCATCAGAGCTGGCCTCCAGGCAAAGAAGGAAATCAGACTGAGACTTCCTGGAACTGATGCTTCCTCATCCCTCCCTGAACACTCTGGGAAAGGTGTCAAATGAGATTAGCCCACTCTGGGTATCTGCTGGACTTGGCCAACTCCCATTGTAGGCCTTCTTCCTGGAGGCACAGGTAATTCCCTTACTTATGAGCCTCCCTATCCCAGTGGGAAGAACTGTTTTCCAGTAAGGAAAAGAAGAACGAGGAAAGGACAACAAACTCTGTAGCTAAACCAGTTGCAGCTGTCAGGGATAAGAAGCTGTTCTCCAAATGACTTCACTGTAAGAAAGGGGAAAGGAAAGGCTCTATGTGAGGCTAACTGGAGTGCAGCCACTATCTTTTACTTTGGTTTCTGGCTAAATTCTGGATATATATATATATATTTTTAATTCTGGATATTTATTGCCACTGCTTGATATATTTTGCTGTTGCTCTTTTAGGAACTAAAGCCTAATTATTCTGAGTAACATATTCTAAGATTGTTTGGGAATGGTTTGTTTCAACTATTAATTTGATTTCCAACATTCTTTATTTTCTAACCAACATTCTTGATATTTTAAACTTTTAATTAAAATGAATTTGTTAAATGCATCAGGATTTGCGTGATGGAAATGGTTCTTTGCAAGCAAGGTTCTTTCCAAACTGAGTGGTTTAAAATGGACAGTAGATATTGGTCCAGAGAAGGCAATGGCACCCCACTCCAGTACTCTTGTCTTGAAAATCCCATGGGGGGAGGAGCCTGGTAGGCTGCAGTCCATGGGGTCACTAAAAGTCGGACATGACTGAGTGACTTCCCTTTCACTTTTCGCTTTCGTGGATTGGAGAAGGAAATGGCAACCCACTCCAGTGTTCTTGCCTAGAGAATCCCAGGGACGGGGGAGCCTGGTGGGCTGCCATCTATGAGGTCACACAGAGTCAGATACAACTGAAGTGACTTAGCAGCAGCAGATATTGGTCAGTATCATTTGGTATTAATAATACCCCTTCCATCTAGATCAAATTAAAGACAAATAAAATTCAAATTAAAGAGTTAAATCAGTTATGGTAACAATTACATTCATAACATTCTACAAAATTTTATTTTTATGAAGTTATTACTCACATACCTTAATTTTCATTCATCTTAACCAGTTGTGATTTTTATTTAAGACTGTGATTTAACCTGGAAACATATGTATCTTATATTTATAGTAATTTGTTCATGACCTTGGGCTTTATTATGTATGTGTGTATGTATGTATTTCCAGTTTTATTGAGAAATAATTGACATATATCACTGTATAAGTTTAAGGCATACAGCAACCAGTTTGATTTTCATATATTGTGAATAGGTTCAGCTAACATCCATCTTTTCATATAAACAAAATGAAGAGCAAGAAGGAAAAATTTTTTTCTTCTTGAGATGGAACTCTTAAGATTAACTTGCTTACATATCACACAGCAGGGTTTGCTATAGTGTACATTACCTCCCTAGTACTTATAACTGGAAGCTTTTATCTTTTGACCAGTTTCCTTTGGTTTCCTCTCACAAATCTGATCTCTTTTCTATGAGCTTGGCTTTTTCTTTTCTTAGATTTCACATGTGAGATAACATGGTGTTTGTCTTTCTCTGTCTGACTTATTTCACTTAGCAAAATGCCTTCAAGATCCATCCATGCTTCTGGATATGGCAAAATTTCATTCTTTTTTATGACTGAATAACATTCATATATATATGAATATATATATACACACACACACGCCATATTTTCTTTATCCATTCATTTGTTGATAGGCATTTAGGTTTCCTCCATATCTTGGCTATTGTAAATAATGCTGCTACAAACATTGAAGTGCATATATCTTTTTGCATTAGTGTTTTCATTTTCTCCAGATGTATACCCAAGAATAGAATTGCTGTATCATATAATTGTCCTATTTTTAGGTTTTTGAGGAACCTCCATACTGTTTTTCATAGTGGCTGCACCAATTTACATTCCCATCAACAATGTAAGAGAGTTCCCTTTCCCCCTACATCCTGGCCAGCATTTGTCATTTGTGGTCTGTTTGATGATAGCTATTCTATTCTGGTGTGAGGTGATGTCTCATAGCTTTGATTTGCGTTTCTCTGATAAACAGTGATGCTGAGCATTTTTTCATATGCCTGCTAGCCATCTGTGTGTCTTCTTTGGAAGAATGCCTATTCAGGTCTTCTAGATTAGGCTTTATATTAAATTTTGAGGCCATTGGAACTTCTCTCAGTGTCTACAGGGCTTTACTCTGCTGCTAGGCTAAATCCTCAACTACTCTCCTACACCCAATCTGATGCTTCCCCACCCCACTGAGATTTTCTCCACAGGTGACTATAGCTCATTTACCCCTTATAGATCATTTATCTATCGAGTTCTCACCTTGACCTTGGGATTGGAAGTGTTCCATTGTCTTCTGGCTTACAGCTTATGTATTTCCTAACTTCCCCATTCCAGCAATAACTTCAGTGGCTACCACAGAAAATGCTCTCCCAACCCCCACATCCCAAGGGAAATAATGTTTCCTTCAGACTTCTCCCAGGCTTGAGGTTGAAGCCAGATGCTCTGTTCTTTAAAAAAAATTATTATGTTAATTAAATGTTGTATTGTGGAAGCTGGTAGGATGGATAGGATCAGAAACCTGCTTAAAGTTGGGATTAGAGCTGAATGCTTTAGATAGAATTAGAATATAGCATTTGGGGGTTCCCTGATGGCTCAGATGGTAAAGAATTTGTCCACAGTGTGGGAGACATGGGTTCAATCCCTGGGCTGGGAAGAACCCCCTGGAAAAGGAAATGGCTACCCACTCCAGTATGCTTGCCTGGAGAATCCTATGGACAGAGGAGGCTGGTGAGCCACAGTCCATGGGGTTGCAAAGAGTTGGACACGACTGAGTGACTAACACACACACACACACACACACACACAGAATATAGCATGCTTTAGCAGAATTAGAATATGACAGAAAGCTGATAACTGATATTTTCAACTATTTAATCTTTGTAGCTATTCCACTGTTTAAATCCTTTTTATAATTAGGATGAATTAACTAGATCTGTGAAAAACATAACTTTCCTTAAGAAGTCTCTAACAGAAGGAGCAATGATTTCCAAAGTGAAGATAAAAGTTTAAGTATTAAGACTGAAGATGAAATAAAGATGAAATAAACCAGACGAAATGAAATAAACATAAGATGAAATAAACCAGAAAATGAGTAGGACCTAGCAACCCACTCCAGTGTTGCCTGGAGAATCCCATAGACAGAGGATCCTGGCGAGCTACAGTCCAGGTGTTACAAAGAGTCAGACAACTAAAGTGACTTAGCATGCACGTGTGCACTATAAGAAAATATACGTGACAATTAGACCTTGTAGCAAGTAACAGAAACCCAAAATAATAACAGCTTTACCATTGTGGAACTTTATTTCTCTCCATGTAGAAATATTTCTAAATGTCTACTTCTGTAGGCAGTCCTTGAAATCATCAGGGATTCAGCCCCCACCCCCGCCTGTATTTTGGCTTTCCTGTCTTTAGTACTCCATTTCTGGCCCAAAGTGGCTGCTAAAGTTCCAGCTGTCACATTTCAGCCAACAGGAAATAAAGCTATTACATACATATATCTTATTTCTATCACATTAGATATAACTTAGTCATATGGCCATACTTAGCTGCTAGGGAAGCTGGGAAATGATTTTTACCAGGTGGCCACATGCTCAGCTAAAAATCAGTACTATTGCAAGGAAGAAGGAAAGATGTTGAGGAATAGATAAAAACAACACACCTGAGGACTGTTGGGGGTAAAAGGATCCATGAGCATTTTATGAAAAATCTCCCAACGAATACTTGCCTTCCAGCATTGTCGTTCAGTCACTAGGTCATGTCAAACTCTGTGACTCCATGAACTGCAGCACACCAGGCTTCCCTGCCCTTCTCTATCTCCTAGAGACTTCTCAGACTCATGTCCACTGTGCCAGTGATGCTATCAACATTAAGCAAATAATTTAAAATAGACGTTAAACCATTTTCAGGAACACTTTAACATGGAGCTACAGTACAACTCTCAGGAGCGTTTGTAGAAGCACATCACAAGTTATAGCTCTTAATGTAGGTATGGAGAAGAGTGAGTCACTGTTGAAAACAAAGACCTCAGAGACTACTGGAGGAAGAGACCCCCGCAGTTTAACAGCAGCCTGTCACAATGTGAGGAATGATTTTGATCATCATCATAGGAGTACCTCTAAGTCAGATTTGGGACTTGGAGTTTTACTTGGGTCAGATTTTCCCAGGCAGCAATTTAGTGCTTGGATTTTCAAATCAGAGAAACTAAAATCTCAACTCCAAAGGATACCAGTTTTCTCCCCCTACCCCAAAGGAGCACTTTTCCTCTCAAATGAGTCAATTTCAGTCCTTTCTTGTTATTTTCCTAAGCAATAATATATTTATCCAGGGTTCGGGTGTGCTAAGTTGCTTCAGTCATGTCTGTCTCTTTGAGACCTAATGGAATTGAGATGCTATGGACTGTAGCCCACCAGGCTCCTCTGTCCATGGGGATTCTCCAGGCAAGAATACAGGCGTGGGTTGCCATGCCCTCCTCCAGGGGATCTTCCTGACCCAGGGACTGAACCCGAATCTCTTATGTCTCCTGCATTGACAGGTGGGTTCTTTACCACTAGCGCAACCTGGGAAGCCCTTTATCCCGGGTACTTCAAATTAACTTTATGTACTTAATCTGTTATGAGGGAATGATTTCTGTACCCCCCAAAATTGAGTTCACTAGTTTGTGTGTGTGTGTGTAGGAAACCCAAAAGAACTTTCCCTATGAATCAGCAGATCACTCACCATCACACCTGGCCTCACTTGTTCCCTCTGGAGAACTTTTAGATCACACTTTCTCGCGGCTGGGGAATCTTTTTCTTGCTATACCAAGTGCCTAGCACAGTGGCTCTCACAAGCCTAGCTCTCTGTAAACATTTGTTGAAATCGTCTGAAGATGGTTCATCAGAGATACTGACAGAAAAGCACACAATAAAATTTAACAACACAACTCTTGATTAGTCTTCGGTCATTTTTAGTACTTCCAAGATAAAAGAAAATTCACAGCAAGTCAGCCCTGGGAAGTCTTGAGCTTTTGTAAAGAAGTGATGAAGGAAAAATATTTGTTTGACAACTGCTCTTCAGTGTGAAAAATCCACAGCTGTAAACTACAATGAAGCAAAGAAAACCTAACCTATAAGAGCTTAAGCATTTTACCATACTAGATTTCAGGACACATGATCATTCCTTTTGCTACTTCTGTTTGCCAGTTCTGCCCATTTGCCAAAATAAAGATGTCCTTTTTCCAGTCAAACCTCAGCTGTGAGAGTGAACTAATGACTTCAGAATGGAAGACAGATGCTTCCTGCAGGAGGATTCCTGGGGTAGACAAAGAACATGTAACCAGAACTGGCTGCAGAGTTTGTGAGGCCGAGTACAGAAGGAAAATGTGGGGGAGACTTTGTCCAAAAGTCAGGAAAAAAGTGGCATTAAAAGTACTAAAATATAAAACCTTTTCCTTTCTTCTACCACCTCTCTTGACTTGTTATATTGCTTTTTATTGTCACTTAATTTTATTCTAAGTAAAAATGAATTTGACATTTTAAATTACTGGCATGGTTTTTATCATCCATCTTTTTATTGCAGAACTCTAGTTTTAAACATAAATATGAGAACATTTAACTTGCATGTGGAATCACCGAAATTACACAATTTGTATTTTGTAGCTATTACATGCATATGTATTTTGTTCTTGCTAGAACACTGGAAATGCTGGAAAAAACAACTTGAACTGTGTTTTATTTCACTTCTCCATACATGCACATTCTATCAACATTCCGCAGAAGCCAATGGCTTCTGTAAAATGCTTACCTTGTATTTGCTGAGTCCTGCTCAACCTCCATGCTTGGTCCACTGGAACTCTGTCTCTGCAGCACCAGGAGTACTATGTGCAAACAGGCTGGCCAGGAACCATGGATGTACACATATTGTGCATATCTACTCATGCTGTGCTATGATGTGCCTTTGGACTTGACTTACAAAACACATGTTCAAAGATAAAATTAATATGAATATCAGCATAATGACAGTAGAGCATTAAACTAAGTGTGGGGCCCTTCTGAATGTGGGGCCTTGTGTGATTGCCCAGGTACACAGCCACGAAGCCAGCTCTGCGTGTAACCAAAGTAGAAGTGACTACCCTTTTTCAGTAATTTGAAAAATGAGTAATCATAAGGGTTAGTCACTCAGTTGGGTCTGGACTGTAGCTCGCCGGGAAAGCCATTCTCTTCTCCAGGGGATCTTCCTGACCCAGGGGTCGAACCTGGGTCTCCTGTATTGCAGGCAAATTCTTTTCCATTTGATCCACCAGGGCACAAAGCAAAATGAGCACATGAAAGCAAAGTTCAGTTGAGACTCTGAAGTGCAATAGTTACATAGTTATGTGGCAAATTAGTGGATTAAAAAAGTTTAAAGTCTGAAACAATGTTGTTTATTGCTGCAAATCTTACAACTTTTAGGAACTAATGTTTTAAATTGTAAGGTAGCAGTATTAATGAGGTACTCTCACAATTTTAATATATTTTGAAAAATTCATTGCATGGCTCTATAACAATCATTTTTACTTCTAATTCAGCAAGGTGATTTAAGAATAAGCAATCTTGTTCTTTTCATGCATTAAAATTTTGTGTAACTTTATTGATGAGAGTCCACACCATAATAGTCCCAAAGGAAAATCTATCTAACATTTTCAACTTGAAGGATTTAAAAAAACAATGATAAATAAGCCATTAATTTGTTTTCACTTTAATGTATCATTTTATATTAGGATGAAGAACTCAGCTTTATTTTCAAATGATCTATAAAATATAAATAACTATATTAGAATGATATCGGAAATCATTTGTGACAAGAAGGCAACGATTAAGTTGTATGATATAGAGCTTTATGAATATTAAAGTGTTGCTGCAAAATAAAGATGTATTATATACTCACTAATAATTTTTATAATAAAATTAACCAAAAGTCAGATTATTCTTTGCTTCATCAAATATCCCTTAAAAATAACTTTTCTAAACACACACACACACTTGACTATGGATTGAATATTTCTGGAAGGACATTCAAGAATATGTAATTCTGTGGTTCCACACCTCTGGGAGTGAGATTGGATGTTGAGAGAAAGAATTTTACTTTTTACCTTTACCCCAGCTTCTATGCTATTTGAGTTTTTGTCATAAACTTGATTTTATTTTAATAATTTAAAAGCTGGTTAATTAACAGAAGTATTCCTTCCGTGTGTATACACTAAAATACGGTCGACAGGCATACAAGGAATGCACAAGTTTCTACATGTATGCCTTCATGCCTTTAGGTTGGCTCCAGTCAGTCTCTAGCCTGGGGGGATTCTTTGTATTAATAATGTCATTGGGGTCCCCAGAAGAACAAGCATCTGCAAATGAGAGGAACTTTTTACAATAGAAAGGCTTCTTTTAAGGAAGGGCAGTATCCATGAACTTTTCTTGTCATATGTTATATGTAAATGATACGCTCTTGTACTAGTAAAACATTTTTTTAAAAAGAAAAATTCAGATATATACAAAGGTAGAGAGAAATGAGGCCCCATGTATCCATCACCCAACTTCAGCAATGGTCAACTTATGTAGAACGTTGTTTTGTTTATAACCCCCTCTCCCAGCTGAATTATTTTGGAGCAAAGCCAAATATACTATCTTTTCATCCATCAATATTTCAGTATGTAGTCCTACAAGGACTTTTAAAAAAAAGTAACCACAATGTATTATCTAAAAAATTCTCAGGAATTCCCTATTATTGTAAAATATCCAATTATTCTTGAAGTTTCCCTGTTTGTCTCATGAATGTATTTTTTTTTCCAGTTGACTTGTATCTCTAGTTTTTTCTCACCCTTTATTTGTGGAAGAAACCAGGTACTTTGTCCCATAGAGTTTTTCAAAGTCTGAATGTTGCTGATTGCATGCCCCTATTATTGTTTAGCATCTTTTCTGTCCCCTGCATGTCTTATACATTGGTAGGTAGGTCTGGATGCTTGGTCAGAGCAGCTCCCACTGTTGGGGAAGACTACTTCATAAGTACGTTGTGTACTGACTGCATCCCCTCAGAAGGTGTACAATGCCCGGTTGTCTCTGTGTGAGGTTAGCCTTGACTGGCAGTTGAGGTGCTGTCAGCAAAGTGCACTGCAGTAGGTCTCCGCACTCTGCCCTTGCTCCCACCCGACAAAGGGTATTTTCCAGGGGGACTGAGTCAGGGGTTGGCTGGGCGATTCTACTGATTGCAGCTGGGCTTTGGCTGGCTGATTTTTCTGGGCTCATCTAGGGTTCTCGAACCAGTTGGTCAACCAGCTGTCTGACATAGGATGGCCTCCAGTGGGACAATGTAAGCCCAGTGGGATGGTCCAAGAGCTTCCTGTGTTTGATACCATCTGACACTAAAAAGATCAGTCTTTCTTAGCAAATTCTTCATCAGGCTTCCAATTAGTTTTCAATATGAGCATTCAGTACAGATATACTCTCTGATAGAGTTGACCTTTCTCAAGTTTTGGCAGTTTCATTTTGTCTTTTATGTAACAGGATAAGGTTTATTATTAATGTTTTCTAGTTCTTGTACTTACATAGTTTTATAGACTTTCCAACATGATTAAAGGTCTTTATCATTTTATTCTTGAGCTTGTCAGTTCATGCCACACTAGAATTCTTTATTTCCTTTAATTTGTCTCATTGACTCTTTCACTTCCCGCACAATTCTTCTCTTTCTTTTGACAGCCCAAGCAGATTTACAGTTTTAGCTATGCTGGCCTATCTGTTCAGTTTATCCTCAGGAGACTCAGGAGAAATCTGTTATAGTTAGCATTTATAAGCTTTTGTGATATTTACTTAACAAGTGTGGCCTTTAGGAGATCAACATAGGCATAGACTGAGTTGACAAATAAGAAAAATAGTGGAAGGGCAAACAGGCACAGGTAGACGATAGTCACTTATATGAGATGAGGAATATTTCCCCTCATCCCCGCTCCCCCACAAAATAGAAGCAGCTCTGCCAAATCATTCATTTCTTCAATAATTTACAATTTCTTGGGTTTCTTAAAGTATACAAACTATCTCTATCTCTGTATTTATATCTATATCTTTTCCTCCAGTGGTTTGACCAAATATAATATCTTATTTGTTGTTTCATGTTCTTCAAACTATTTTAAAAGTAATAATTCACTTAATAGTGACAAGACATTGTATCCTGCTTCAGGAAGTATTAATTCATAGGCAAAAAAAAAAAAAAAATCCTAAAGCTCAGGAAGATGGCTTTCCTCTAATTCATGGGAGAGATGAGAGCACACAAATCCATTGCACGTTGACAGGCAATCCCATACTCACCCCATATACAGAGACAAGATAACTTACAGCCAGAACTTGAAGGATGTTTCATAATCAAGTATTTTGTTGGAAATTAAGAGCTGAAATCTTTGGATGGATTTTGCTAAACAACGCAGTAATCTGTGAATGCCAGATAAGTAGAAAAGAAAAAGAAAAGCAATTCTTTTTTCAGAGCTTAGTCAGCCTCATGTGGGTCTCTAAGAGACAAGCTCAACACTAATTTAAAACAATAAAAAGCTTGAGTGTCTTACATTATAAGCATACTTGCAATCTGGGAACTACAAAAAGCCTTCTTGAATATCATTATCACCAATCAGTTTAAAATAGTATCAGTTTAACACTGATCATCAATAAAACACTATTGGTTTAAAAATATTTCTTGAATGACTTAACACTGTGTTCAGTTTTTCTGAGGAAGGGAGATGAAATTTGCCCTCGTAACTTTTTAAAGAGACAGTACTCTCTCTTAAGGATCATTTGAAAGCTATGAATTTTCTCCTCAGGAAATTGCACATCTGAATATACACTTCAAATTTTACATTGTTTTGGAGGGCTTTATGGGCTTTCCAGAAAGTAAAGAGGAACTAAGGAGCCTCTTGATGAAGATGAAAAAGGAGAGTGAAAAAGCTGGCTTAAAACTCAACATTCAGAAAACAAAGATCATGGCATCCAGTCCTGTCACTTCACGGCAAATAGACGGGGAAAGTGTGGAAACAGTGTCAGATTTCATTTTCTTGGGCTCCTAAATCAGTGCAGATGGTGACTGCAGCCATGGAATTAAAAGACGCTTGCTCCTTGGAAGAACAGCTATAACAAACCTAGACAGTGTATTAAAAAGCAGAGACATCACTTTGCCAACAAAGGCCCATCTAGTCAAAGCTCTAGTTTTTCCAGTAGTTATGAACAGATGTGTCAGTTAGACTGTAAAGAAAGCTGAGGGCTGAAGAACTGGCGCTTTCGAACTGTGGTGCTGGAGAAGACTCTTGAGAGACCCTTGGACTGCAAGAAGATCCAACCAGTCAATCCTAAAGGAAATCAACCTTGAATATTCATTGGAAGAACTGATGCTGAAGCTGAAGCTCCAGTACTTTGGCCACCTGATGTGAAGAGCTGACTCACTGGAAGAGACCCTGATGCTGGAAAAATTGACAGCAAGAGGAGAAGGGGGTGACAGAGGATGAAGGGGAACAGAGGATGAGATGGTTGGATGGCATCACTGACTCAATGGACACGAGTTTGAACAAACTCAGGGAGACAGTGATGGACAGAGAAGGCTGGCATGCTGCAGTTCGCAGAGAGCTGGGGTCACAAACAGTTGGACACGACTTAGCGACTGAACAACAACAAGAACGTGGGCTTTCCAGAAGCCCTTTCATGGGTCCTCTTGGGATGAGTTATGGATTTCAGTTGCTTCTAGTGTACTGGAAATCACTAAGTAGAAGTCAAATATACTTCTAACTTGCCATCTGATTTTGATGAAATCATTAGCATCTTTAGCACTCAGCTTCTCAATTTGTGGGAAAAAAAAGCATGGGCCCACTAAACTAATCTGGGTAGAAAGAGAAAATGATCACAAAAAATTCAAGGCATATTTTCCCAACATTTATAGTGAAAAGTGTAAAACAAATAGTGAAAAGGGGAGAATTTTACAGTGACCAGTCATATCTCTTTCACTTGAATTCTACCATTAAATTTTATCCATATTTATCCACTTAGTCATTCCTCTGTTCGTCTCTCAGTTTATCCTTTTATACGTGCATTTCAAAGTAAATTAGACATCCCTACTTTCTAAGCTCTTCTGCTTGCATATCATTAAGTTGAGTTCAACATTTGTTTGCAGTTTTCTTCTTTTGATGTGAAATCTACATATAAGGGAATGCCCAAATCTCAAGTTTACATTTGTTGAGTTTTGACAGACTAAATAGTCACTCTATAATTGATCCCTTGCTATATCCCAATTCTCTTTTCCCTTCTGTCTTTATTGTACTCAGCTGGAGAAAACTCTGCTTAAATCCAACTCTCCAGCCAATAAAAGCTTATCTCTACTGTTGAATGAGATGGGATAGAAAAACCTATTTTGACTGTGTGTATTTTAAATTCATGATTACTAACATCAAGTGGATGCTTCATGCTTCCTAGTAGTTATACTGTTTACTTAGTCTCTCCCATATTTTAAACAAGGGTTATTCAAACTGTGGTGAAGGGCCAGTTTCATATAATTTAAAATTTATCTTAGAATGTTACTTTTATAAAATATAGGCTTCCCTGGTGGCTTAGATGGTAAAGAACCCCCTTGCAATGGGGGAGACCTGGGTTGAGATGATTCCCTGGAGAAGGGAATGGATACCTACTCCAGTATTCTGGCCTGGAGAATTTCATGGACAGAAGAGCCTGGCAGGCTACAGTCCATGGGGTCACAAAGAGTTGGACATGACTTTTTAAAGTATAACTAAAATGAGTTGCAAGAAAAATTAAAACAAAAACATGCAAAATGCATGTCCCAAATTTTTATTATTAAATTTAAATCTAAAAATTACTCTCAAATTGTTAGAAAATATTCTAAATGCTCACTATTAATTTCTGTACATATCCTTTCATGGACAGGTAGCAGAGAATTTGCAAGAAAGCACTGGTCTCTTACTACACTTTGAGTAGCGCTACTATGGCAATCTACTCTAGTACTCTTGCCTGGAAAATCCCATGGACGGAGCAGCCTGACAGGCTACAGTCCATGGGTTTGCAAAGAGTCAGACATGACTGAGCGACTTCACTTTCACTTTCACTGTAAATGTCTAGATTATTTTGTATCTTCTCTCCTCAAACAGCCTGCACCTCCTTGCCTGTTTAAACTCTCAACTGATGACTTTTATTCACTAGCACACTTGAAGGAATCAGAAGGGAATTTCCAAACTCACCATCACATCTGGTTATCTACCTGTATCTGTGTCCGTATGCACTGTGCTTTCTCATGTTACCGAGGATGAGCTGCCCTGTTGCTCGGAAAGGCCAATCTTTTCACCCATACCTGAAGCCATGCTTTCTCACTCAAGGATGTTGCTCTGGGGACTCTCTCCCTCTCTTCTGCATCATGGTTGCGCCTCCCTCTCTCTATACATCATTCCCTTCAGCATACAATCACAGTATTATTGCTCCCATTTAGAAAACCTCCCTTGGCTCTCCCTTCCTGTCCAGCTACACACTTACCTCTCTGTCCCTTTCTTGCAAAATTCCTTGAATTAGATGTTTATATCAACCCTCTCCAATTTTTTCCCCTAATTCTCTCTTGGACCCACTTTAGGCAGATTTTCACCCCAGCGCTGTGTGAAAACTGCTCCTTTTTTTAACATCACCAATGGCATTCATATTTCCAAACCAGAAGTCATTTCTCAGTCCTCACCTTCCTTGACCAATCAGCATCATTTGACAGCTGATGATTCTGTTCCTTGGAACACTTTCTACAGTCTTCCAGGAAATCATTCTAGCTTATGTTCCCTCTGACTTTCTGGCCTTTCCATTTCAGTTTCCTTTGGTAGTGTTTGAATACCCAATCTTTGGACTTCTCCTTTTTCCTGTCTCTACTTATTCTTTACATGATATTATTCAACTTCATGATTTTAAATACCATCTATAGGCTGACGAATCTTAGGTTGCAGGAACCTCTCCCCTGGGCTCCAGTTCACCTATTTATCATCTCTCATTGGGTGTCTAGTGAGCATCCGAGCATCCCAAACTTAAAATGTTCAAACATGGCTCCAGATATTTCCTTCTGCCACCACATGCTTGTTTAGTCCTCTCTATCTTAATTAATAGCAGCTCCATTTGTCCAAAGCTAAAACTTTGGTATCACCATTGGCATTTCTCTTTTTCTCACACATTATATCTAATGCCTCAGGGAGTCTTGTTAATTATCTCAGTTTATCCAAATGTGAAGAGTTTTTGCAAAAAGATTGAAAAGTAATACTTTTTTTTGATGAAAACCAAATTTATTTTCCAAACAGTTCTAACATTTGAGCTTCATGTAATTTTCCCAAAGCCACCCATAATTTGATCATTACTGTCTGATATATAATTACTTGGAAATTTAAAAAATGCTCCTACTTATATGTTTTGAGCTTACTATGATTTCCTGGAACATTTTTAGCCAACAAATCAATAGTTATAAACACTCTTGATAGCAGTCTGATCTTGCTACAGCTGTTCTTATGGATTATTTTTAATAGAGTGATTTGTTCTGGTTCACTTAAAAAAAACAATTTTCCTTAGGTTTTCTTTATAGTAAAACATCTACAACTATTTATGAGTATCATATTGAAAGCAGAGACATTACTTTGCCGACTAATGTCCATCTAGTCAAGGCTATGGTTTTTCCTGTGGTCATGTATGGATGTGAGAGTTGGATTGTGAAGAAGGCTGAGCACCGAAGAATTGATGCTTTTGAACTGTGGTGTTGGAGAAGACTCTTGAGAGTCCCTTGGACTGCAAGGAGATCCAACCAGTCCATTCTGAAGAATATCAGAGCCGGGATTTCTTTGGAAGGACTGATGCTAAAGCTGAAACTCCAGTACTTTGGCCACCTGATGCGAAGAGTTGACTCATTGGAAAAGACTGTGATGCTGGAAGGGATTGGGGGCAGGAGGAGAAGGGGATGACAGAGGATGAGATGGCTGGATGGCATCACTGACTTGATGGATGCGAGTCTGAGTGAACTCCGGGAGTTGGTGATGGACAGGGAGGCCTGGCGTGCTGCGATTCATGGGGTTGCAAAGAGTTGGACACAGCTGAGCGACTGAACTGAACTGAACTGAACTATCAAAAGGCGACTTAACCTCATAGATCAGTGTGACTACTTTGAGTTAGGTAAGCAACGCAAATACAATGAATGTCAGATAGAACATTTTGAGCATTAAAGCCAGTCACAAACATGATACTGAAGGAGTATAACTTTTCAAAACAGAAATACAGGAGAATGCAAAGCCTCTGTGCCCATTGACTATGGGGATGGAAAATTAGCAGCCCCCACTTCAGAGGTTGCAGATGGTTGCTGGGGCACAGCAAGTTCTGAGATTCTCCCCAGGCAAGAGATGAGTCAGGTTTTGTGAGGAGCCTGAGGGTGAGAGGAATTTGCTGATGGCAGAATTACTGTTCCAGAAGGTGAAAAGAGAAGATATGGGAGACAACTGGGAGATTATGTCATCACCATCACCATCATCATTGAGTTAGTCTCTCAGTCATGTCCAACTCTGAGACCTAGGAGGAGCCGCCAGACTCCTCTGTCCGTGGGATTCTCCAGGAAAGAAACTGGACTAGGTTGCCATTTCTTACTCCAACCATCATCATTAAGTACTCTAATATCCTATCAGAAGAATAGTAGGGGTACATATACATATAGGTACATTGGGTTGGATCCTAACACCTTAAATACAATATACATGTGGCCATGGTAACTTAATAATTTAATGCCAAGACCAAGAAATCAATAATGAAGTCCTAAGGTCCGTCTAGTCAAGGCTATGGTTTTTCCAGTGGTCATGTATGGATGTGAGAGTTGGACTGTGAAGAAAGCTGAGCACTGAAGAATTGATGCTTTTGAACTGTGGTGTTGGGAGAAGACTCTTGAGAGTCCCTTGGACTGCAAGGAGATCCAACAAGTCCATTCTGAAGGAAATCAGCCCTGGGATTTCTTTGGAAGGAATGATGCTAAAGCTGAAACTCCAGTACTTTGGCCACCTCATGCGAAGAGTTGACTCATTGGAATAGACTCTGATGCTGGGAGGGATTGGGGGCAAGAGGAGAAGGGGACGACAGAGAATGAGATGGCTGGATGGCATCACTGACTCGATGGACGTGTGTCTGAGTATACTCTGGGAATTGGTGATGGACAGGGAGGCCTGGTGTGCTGCGATTCATGGGGTCACAAAGAGTCGGACACGACTGAGCGACTGAACTGAACTGAAATTGTAGCTAAGCTGTAAGAATTGAAGAAAAACGACAAATGCTGTATGATTCCACTTATATGAGATACCTAGGGTAGCCAAAGTCACTCGGACAGAAAGAATGATGATTGCCAAGGGCTGAAGGAGGAGATGAGGGAGGGGAGTTAGAGTTTCATGGGTAGAGAGTTTTGGTTGGGGAAGATGAAAAAATTCTGGAGATTGATGGTGGTGATGGTGGTTGAACAACAATATAAATGTACTTCACACCACTGAATTGAACACTTTAAAATGGTTAAAATGGTACATTGTATTTTTTTACCACAATACAAAATTGGAGCCGTGTGCTTTTTAACACTTGCTATTTCAAGTGAGTTCACAATGCCAATGGCATAGCCTAATTAGGGATCTGATGCTGTAGAAAGGGTTCTATTCAGTTTTTCTTAATTAATCTTCACTCAACCTCATCAGGGAAGTATAGCTATTTCCATTATCAAAGAAGGAAAACTGAAAAAGAGTGTTTCTTTAGCTCTTTTTTTTTTTTGGTTGGTTCATAACGTTGTGTTAGCTTCACGTGTACAGCAAAGTGATTCGGTTATATATGTGTGCTTGGTTGCTCAGTCATGTCTGACTCTTTGCGACCCCCAGGACTATAGCCCTCCAGGCTTTCCTTTCCATGGAATTATGCTAGGAAGAACACTGGAGTAGGTAGCCATTCCTGTCTCCAGGGGACCTTGGGACCTAGGGATTGAACCCAAAACTCCTGCAATGCAGGCTATTCTTTATCATCTGAGTCACCAGGGAAGCCTTTGGTTTTGTTTATACATTCTTTTTGAGAGGAATGTATATTCTTTTTCAGATTCTTTCCCATTATAGGTTATCACAAGATATTGAATATAGTTCTTCTCTGTGCTATGTTGTAGGTCCTTGTTGCTGGCCAGAGTAGTATTCTCATCCAGTCATGTAGCTAGTAAGCGATGGAGCTGGGGATTATATCTAAGCAAATGTGTCTCCAAAGCGTATGTGCTTCCTGCCTGTTAGCCCCATCACACTGCAACAGGGGAGATGTCAATTCTGCTTTTAAAATGCTCTGAAGTCCATGTTTTAAGCACATGACACAATAGTGGACCCCTGGGAGGGGGTTCTTAACTGTCTAGCAATAGACAGTTAAGGCAACTTCTTTTAGACAGAAGCCAGACTGCGCTTAAGTTGAGAAGCCACTTCTCTGAACCAGAGCAAGTTCCAGGAGAAGTGACTGAGGCCTTGAATGAAAGAACACTGCTCAGTGGGAGGGCTGTGGACAGACTCACACTCATACATGGGATTTCTCAGCTCTCTTTGCACACAGAGGCAGTAATTGCTCTCACTGGGCAATCCCCCACCCCGGCCCCCAGCCCCAGATAATGCACAGCCAAAACATGATGTGCTCAGAGGTAAAATTAAAATTTTATATCTGTACTTTAGAAATATGAGTGTTTCATAAATACAAGGCATTAAAGTGATTTGGATTCCACAAAGCAGTCTGGAACAGGAATAGTTTTATCAGACGGGTGTCATAAAGCTCATGAACTGCCAAAACAACAGTGCCCAAAAGGAATTAGGTACAGACCACTCAGGGAAGCCTTGTGTAATGCAAACTTGAACATTTTTTTTCTTTTTCCCACCAAAGCATGTTTTGGAAAAGCTATGTATGTATCCTATTGTATAGAGAACTTCAAAAGACTGAAGTGGACCACTGAAGAAACCTCAGAATACTGTCTTGAGAATACTTCAAATATTTCCAAAACACATCAGTATAAAACATCTGCACTGTAAATTAAAAATGCCAATTGGGTTGCCAGTAAAGGCAAAGTTTAATATTCCCAGATGTTATTATACAGTATCTATGATATGTTGGCTGAGTAGGATATGCACATTTGCGCATTGTGGTGTTTTTTCAAAATGTAAATCTAGTCCCCAGAGATATAACAAGAGCAAGACTGAATAAATTGTCTGAAAAGTAAAATTCATATTTCTTTTTTTATTGGTAGTTTAAAAGGTGGGGGAAGGGAAAAAATAAGAAAACAAATTTCTCTATTAAATGATATTTTTTCTTATCAAAGTTATAAGCAAATTCTTAATATTATTGATATGAAATGAATAGTTTTATTTTGGCATCAATTATTCCTATTACACTGCTTTGAAAGGAAGCAGTGGAAACCAAATATGTTCATTTACTTAATAAGTTCTCTTGCTGAGGTACTGACCATATTATAGTATTCTCTATTTTTAAAGCTTCCTGTATTTTAAGGCAAATTTTATCTAAGATGTTCAAAACAAAATAAAGCATGGTAATTTTACAACATCAAAAAGTCATACCTATATTATAGAAGTATTTTGGAGGGTTTAGTAATTTGTAAGGGCCCTTGTCCTTGTTGGAGTTGGTAGCAAGGATAAAATAGTAGCAGCAGTTTCATTCTGAAAGCTTTCTCCTACTTAACTCCATTTGGAGTTGAAACTCAGTGATAATAACCATAAACAGCATTTTTTTAAAGTGCAAAATTATTTTGGTTAACCCGAAGGACAATTTTTATCCAGTCACTATCTCGTTCAATTATTCAATAGATTTTGAACTCAAAATATCATTATAGAAAGCAGAAGGGGAAAGTTGTGGGGTATATTCTTTATAAAAATCACACAGCTAATGTACCATTCTCTAAGTACTTTGGCATTAGGCAAAAACTTTCAAGGTACAGATCAGGAAATGAGGTTTCTAAATTCTAACACTAGCTAGTTGTGCGACCTGGGAAAAATAATGTCAGCTCTTTGGAACTATGTGCCTCTATTTTAAAAATAAGAAAGTTAAGTTAGACTAGTTTTTCTGCCCCGCCTCATCATCGGAGTATCTCATTTCAGCAGTTGTCAGAGGAGTCCTAGTTGGGACCTCTAATTCACTTATGCAGTCAATCTGAGGACTAAGGCACAATGTTTGTTATACGTTAGGCTAGGATCATGGGGTTTTCAGTTTCCTTCCAACTCGAGCAGTCCATGGGCCTATGACTTATTTGGGGCTTATCCTTCAATCATCTTCAACAACAATGTGTTATGGGGTGCCTATTATTTTACCATATTGGGCAAGGCAAGGAGGATCCTAAAACTTTTGAAAGATTCCTCTTCAGTCTGGTTGGGAAGAGAGGTTCCATGCATAGAATTAGGGGAATAGAATAATGTGTCCTGGTTGGGAATGATGATCTAGGGCCAGGGTGTCAAGGAAGGCCTTCACAGATGGGACTGGAGAGAGGTTAACAAGGCAGAAGAGGGTGGAGCTGCGGAAAGTAGTGATAAGGTCTTTCTAGGTGGGATAAACAGAATAATTGGGAACATGGGAGCAGGGATATTTAATGCCTGTCTTGGAATAATGTGTAGGCCAGTTTTACTGGAAAGAATTGTGTTATTATTTAATGAGTCTTTAATCCCAAATTGTGTATAGCAGCTTAGCTGTTATTTTAGCAAATGTGGTAGCTATTATTGCTATATTTAGCCAGTCTGTGGTGCATCAGACTATCCAACTGTTCACAATTACTTTTATTAACCCTAGGGAAATTACTGATGTGTCTCAGAATCTAACATGGACACAGTGGAACAACTGACAAATACTTATTGAATCCATAGAGTGTGCTAGTCTTTATGGGGTGTAAAGCTGGATTGGACAGTTTCTGGCCCTAATGAAGAAGACTAGTTGCTGTTATAAAATGCCCTCAAGGAAAAAGCAAAATAAAATCCAAGACCATACAGCCCATTTAACACTTTTAAAAAATAAACCTTCAAGCCAACTGTACTTAGAAAAATGATCTTACGCATGTCCATGTTGAGAATGATTATCTTACTACACTGATCAGACTAAACCTCTAGCTGTGGCCCAAGTCACTTTGTTTTTTTTTGGCCTCATTTTGTGGCTTGTCTTAGTTCCATGACCAGGGATTGAACCGTGGGCCATTAGCAGTGAAAGTGCAAGAGCAGAGCCCTAACCGCTGGACTGCTAGGAAATTCCAAGTCATTTCTTATCCTCATAAGCTCTGAAACAGCATGTCCTTTTTTTTTTTTTTTTTCACTTTGCAGATCTTTAAGTGATATCTTGCAAGCATGCCAAATTTTAAGCTCCTATAGAATACATAATCCTCTTTCCCCAGCGTATAATCTCTCTTCTAAACAACATATAACAAAAACAGAAACCAATTCCATGGCCTCTGCTATCATAAAAAGTTCAGTTCAGTTCAGTCGCTCAGTCGTGTCCGACTCTGTGACCCCATGAACCGCAGCACGCCAGGCCTCCCTGTCCATCTCCAACTCCTGGAGTCTACCCAAACCCATGTCCATTGAGTCTGTGATGCCATCCAACCATCTCACCTCTGTTGTCCCCTTCTCCTCCTGCCCTCAATCTTTCCCAGCATCAGGGTCTTTTCAAATGAGTCAGCTCTTCGCATCAGGTGGCCAAAGTATTGGAGTTTCAGCTTCAACATCAGACCTTCCAATGAACACCCAGGAATGATCTCCTTTAGGATGGACTGGTTGGATTTCCATGCTGTCTAGGTTGGTCATAACTTTCCCTCCAGGGAGTAAGTGTCTTTCAATTTCATGGCTGCAATCACCATCTGCAGTGATTTTGGAGCCCCCAAAAATAAAGTCAGCCACTGTTTCCACTGTTTCCCCATCGATTTGCCATGAAGTGATGGGACCGGATGCCATGATCTTAGTTTTCTGAATCTTGAGCTTTAAGCCAACTTTTTCACTCTTCTCTTTCACTTTCATCAAGAGGCTTTTGAGTTCCTCTTCACTTTCTGCCATAAGGGTGGTGTCATCTGCTTATCTGAGGTTATTGATATTTCTCCCGGCAATCTTGATTCCAGCTTGCGCTTCTTCCAGTCCAGCGTTTCTCATGAGGTACTCTGCGTATAGGTTAAATAAGCAGGGCAACAATATACAGCCTTGACGTACTCCTTTTCCTATTTGGAACCAGTCTGTTGTTCCATGTCCAGTTCTAACTGTTGCTTCCTGACCTGTATACAGGTTGCACAGGAGGGAGGTCAGGTGGTCTGGTATTCCCATCTCTTTCAGAATTTTCCACAGTTTATTGTGATCCACACAGTCAAAGACTTTGGCATAGTCAATAAAGCAGAAATCGATGTTTTTCTGGAACTCTCTTGCTTTCTCCATGGTCCAGCGGATGTCGACAATTTGATCTCTGGTCTGCCTGTTCTAAAACCAGCTTGAACATCTGGAAGTTCATGGTTCACATATTGCTGAATCCTGGCTTGGAGAATTTTGAGCATTACTTTACTAGCATGTCAGATGAGTGCAATTGTGTGGTAGTTTGAGGATTCTTTGGCATTGCCTTTCTTTGGGATTGGAATGAAAACCGACCTTTTCCAGTCCCATGGCCACTGCTGAGTTTTCCAAATTTGCTGGCATATTGAGTACAGCATGTTCACAGCATCATCTTTTAGGATTTAAAATAGCTCAACTGGAATTCTATCACCTCTACTAGCTTTGTTTGTAGTGATGCTTCCTAAGGGCCACTTGACTTCACATTCCAGGATGTCTGACTCTAGGTGAGTGATCACACCATTGTGATTATCTGGGTCTTGAAGATCTTTTTTGTACAGTTCTTCTGTGTATTCTTGCCACCTCTTCTTAATATCTTCTGCTTCTGTTAGGTACATACCATTTCTGTCCTTTATCGAGCCCATCTTTGAATGAAATGTTCCCTTTGTATCTCTAGTTTTCTTGAAGAGATCTCTAGTCTTTCCCATTCTTTTCTTTTCCTCTATTTCTTTGCATTGATCACTGAGGAAGGCTTTCTTATCTCTCCTTGCTATTCTTTGAAACTCTGCATTCAAATGTGTACATCTTTCCTTTTCTCCTTTGCTTTTCACTTCTTTTCTTTTCACAGCTATTTGTAAGGCCTCCTCAGACAGCCATTTTGCTTTTTTGCATTTCTTTTTCCTGGGGATGGTCCTGATTCCTGTCTCCTGTACAATGTTACAAACCTTTGTCCACAGTTCATCAGGCACCCTGTCTATCAGATCTAGTCCCTTAAGTATTTCTCACTTCCACTGTATATTCATAAGGGATTTGATTTAGGTCATACCTGAATCGTTTAGTGGTTTTCCCCACTTTCTTCAGTTTCAGTCTGAATCTGGCAATAAAGAGTTGATGATCTGAGCCACAGTCAGCTCCCAGTCTTGTTTTTGCTGACTTTATAGAGCTTCTCCATCTTTGGCTGCAAAAAATATAATCAGTCTGCTTTTGGTGTTGACCATCTGGTGATGTCCATGTGTAGAGTCTTCTCTTGTGTTGTTGAAAGAGGGTGTTTGCTATGACTAGTGCATTCTCTTGGCAGAACTCTATTAGCCTTTGCCCTGCTTCATTCTGTACTCCAAGGCCAAATTTGCCTGTTAATTCAGGTGTTTGAATGGTTTGGGATTGGATGTTCAGATGTTGAATGGTTTGCCTTGGAAACAAACAGAGATCATTCTGTCGTTTTTGAGAGTGCCTCCAAGTACTGCATATCGGATTCTTTTGTTGGCTATGATGGCTACTCCATTTCTTCTAAGTAAAACACAAAAGAAAAACAACACCCAGTTGTGGTTGGGACTGGTGATAGAAGCAAGGTTTGATGCTATCATAAAAAAAACAACCAACAAAAAACTCCAAACCAAATACATCCAAACTCATCTTTTCTCTGGCAAGTCCCACCTTGGTGAATGGCACTGCTTCCAATTACACAGTCACTAGGTCTGAAATTTTGGCCTGTGGAAGAATGGTTGATGAGATGAAGGAGCACGGCATACAGAAAGGGGGTAGGGAAAGTATCCATTATGAGGCCAAAGGATATGTTTGTCTTAATCACTGTGTTTCTACAGTACTTGTCACTTAGTAACTGTCTCATAAATATTTGTTAAATTAAGTAGAAAGTTGCCCAAGAGCAGAAATTATTGCTTTGTCAAATGGAAGGAGTTGTAATATTTATACTTTTGCTTTTTCTGGACAGCATAACATTTTGACCCACAGATTCCTGAACTGGTACTGACCACTTGAGTTCAGTTTCCTTAAAGGCCTTAGATTTCTGTGAGCTAGCTTCAGAATCTAACCAGATACAAATGAACTTATTTACAAAACAGAAACAGATTCACAGACTTAGTGGACAAACATGGTTACTGGGGGAGGCGGAAGATGGGTTGAGGAGGGGAGGAATAGCTAGGGAGTTTGGGATGGACATGTATACACTGCTATATCTAAAATGCATAAGTAACAAGGTCCTTGGCAAAGCACGGGTAACTCTGCTCAATATTATGCAACAACCTAAATGGGAATAGAATTTGAAAAACAATAGATACATATATATGTATAACTGAATCACTTTGCTATACATCTGAAACTAACAGAATATTGTTCATCAACTATACTCCACAGTAAAATAGAACGTAAAAAGCAATCTAACTATCATTTATAATCTGACTTCTGAGGGAGATTGTATTCAGAGTCATTTTATTATTTTTTAGTATTTAATTAAATCACAATAATGCAAAAATCAACCAAATATTACTGAGCATTTTTTAAGTTGCATAATAACATGCAGTAATAGAGTATCTAATTTTTGCCTTCCCATTACCAAAAGTTACCTAAATGTTCAATTTTATTCAACAATGACCAACAAAGTAGACCTACTCAAAAAATACTGTTAAGCAACCACTTATACCTTTTCCAAACTTATTTGTAAATTGGAGATTCTCTGTATTATATGTGACAAATGATGAGTGAGTATTTCAGCTGCTAAACATTAATGGAATGCTCAAAAGGGCAAGATATTTCCACAGGGTAGATGAGAGAACTTTTCAAGATGAAAGGTTTAAACAGAAACTTTAAAAATGGGCAGGGGTTAAAAAGGAATGGAGAAGGCAGAAGGACATTCTAGATGAGAATAAAATTATGAACAAAAGCAAGAATTAACAAGGAGTACAGAGTGGTTAGTGAGTAAATATCTAAGTTGTGTAAGGAAGTATGAGAGATAAGTAAGAAGCATGTCTCTACAAGAGCAGCTTTTTAGGAGGATTAATCTGGTGATTATCTGTGTCATGATTTGCAATTGAGGGAGACTGGTAATGGTAAAATCAGTTAAGAGTCTGTTTCATAAGTCCTGGTGTGAGGTTCCATCCTATTTATTTAACATTGATATTTAACATGTGAGACATTTTGGCTGAGGCTTAGTGGTAGGGATCTCCATGAAGCAGTGCTAATTTTAGTCGAATAATGAATAGTGGTTGTGGGATTTCTATCCAGCTGGGAGCCAGACCCCAGTCATCAGGCAGAGCACAGGAATAGTGGTGGTGGTGATGGTGGCGGTTAAGGGATTAGAGTGAGCGGTAGAGGACTGAGCGTGTCAACCTGCGGACACGAGGGTGACTGTCAAGACGCTAGTCAAGAGGGCTTGAGTTTAGGGTAGATGTGTATGCTAGGAGAGGAATGAGTTACGAAACAAATTGGAAAAGAAGTCCTATCATGCAGGGTAGATGTGCACAAACTAGACAGGGGGTAGGGGAGACACGACACATTCAGGATTTGGGCTACTGGTGCCCAGGCTACCAGACTTCGATCAGCAAGACTGATTCCAGACCCCACACACTGATGGGAATGAGGTTTCCAATATGCTGCCAGGCTTGGTTAAGACTTGAGAACTTAAGCAAATTTAGGACCTAAAACTGAATGAAATTCCATGAGACAGGCACGAATCCGTCTGATTGTATTTATATACTCTCTTATTTCTTGCCCTTATCCCATACCCACTTATCCAATGTCCTTAGGATTTAAAAAAATGAAGATTCTTACATTAGCATTGGGTAATAAAGCAATTGTCTTCCTCTTTAATTTTCTAAAAATATACAAATATTCCTTTTGCACACAATATAGTCTCTGTTTAAAGAATTCTAGTATTCTTGCCTGAGAAAGTCCATGGACAGAGCCTGGCTATAGGCTACAGGAAATCCTGGGGTTAGAGGGCTACGGTCCATGGAGTCGCAAAGGAGTTGGATACGGCTTAGTGACTAAGCAGCAAGGAACATCTTGATGAACAGATTTATCATAAATTCATCCAACTCTTTGTTATCTGGCTTCCACTGTTTCTAGAACTTCTCTTTTGGTGTTTACTAGAGAAATGTTTTTTCCTTTGATGATAAAGTGTCTTTTCAGGAGTGATTTTTTGTTTTAGAAAATTTAAAATAACATTTTAAATGAGTGAGTTTAGAATATTTTATTTGCAAGGGGAAATTCCAGTCAGCCCTGTCCCCACCCTAACTGCCTCCCATGTTGGTGCCCATCCACAGGCTCCACCTGGACAGGCTGTGTCAGGAACTGCTCCCTTCTGGAGAAAGCCTGGACCTGCCAGACTCCCAGCACTGAGGATCTGCTTCTGAGAACCAAAGTCTTTCTGGCTCTCTGGCATCAAACCTCTTGGGAACTGTGCTACCAGATTGCATGTGAGTTTCCAAATACTCCTGGGCCTTTTGATTCCATTGATTTGGTGTTCTTTCTGCTCTCACAGAGCCCCTCTCTTCCTCAAAGCACCCTCCTGTTCCCCCCAGCTCTCAGGTGCCTGCTTCAGAGTAATTCTCAGCATGCTGTTTAGCTGGGGCTGTGGTGTGTCAATACTGGCAGTACTCTGTGGCAATCTTCCAGGGTAGGAAAGTTCTGTTTCCTGTAAAATAAAAATAAAATTCCTACATTCTGTTTTTGACTTTGAAGGCAGACAGCAGGCTGAAGAGAACTGATTTATGGCATGGTCTAAAATTTCCTAAGTGTATTCCAAGATATATATTGTCCTGAGAATCTTCTTTGGAAAAAAATGTGTTAAGGCATGATTAGGTTAATTTGCTATAAAACTATGTAAAATATTTCTTTTTGCACATAGTATAAGTTCTGTTGAAATGAATGCTACTTCTCAATGAATAGATTTATGGTAAACCCATCCAGCTCTTTGTTATCTGGCTTCCACTGTGGCTATAACTTCGTTAACCTTTAGTTGGCTAGAAAAAAAAGTGTAGAAATCTGCATACTGCTGTCTCTTATGGGAATTCATAATCGTGGCAGCATGCTAACAGCTCTGAGAAGTCCTATTTGATTTTCATTAATCCAATGTTTTTCAAAACGTTTTGATCTCCATAACGTTTTTTGAATAATACCTATCCTGAAGGAACTAGAATGCTGGGAACCCAGCTTTGGAAAACATTAGAATTACCTGCATCTAATGGCATTTGCTTAGGTCTCATTAACTTTACAGCTTTTGCAGAGAGGCCCACTTTTACTCTGGACTGTTCTTTCTTGGCCTCTGCGACTACCATTATTCTGATGTTCCTTCTACCTCCACTCTGTGTCCTAAGCCTGGATATTCTTCATGGTTCAGGCTTCAGCTCTCAGTTCTTTTTCTTCTTCTCCCCAACCCTTTCCTTTTAAATAACTCTCTTCCTCTTTTATTACATTTCCTCTGTAATTTCCTTATATTGCATTATAAACATTACATATACATTTTATATTTATATTTATTGTGTACTTATTTTATATTTATTTATATTTACATTTTCTATTTATTAGGTAATAATTTATATTTATTATGTAATTATTATTACATTATATATTTATATTTACATTTTATATTTATATTTAAACATATTACACTTATATTACATTATAAACATTTCCTTATATTACAATCATCACCCACATATAGATATAAAAATCAGTCCCTAATTATTTCTCTTAGCCTGAGTCCTGTACCTCAAAATGCCTCCAGAATATTTCCCTTGAATATTGTTCTACCACCTGAAATTCAACATGTTTCTCCACTTCTCTTCCTATAATACAAGTCCCTTTCTGTGTATATACACAAATAATAACCAGTTACAGACTATAAATTTAGAGAAAAATCCCATTTTTAATAGCAATAAATAAGATTAAATACTCAAGAATAAACATAATCAGAAATATGCAAAACCTAGATGTGAAAAATTTTAAACACACCTGAAAGCCAAAAATGTAGACTTGAACAAATGGAAAGACATTCTCTGTTCCTGGACAGAGAATGACTCAACATTATAAAGATGTCAGCTCTCCTTAAATCAATTTATAGATTTAATGCAATTCCAATAAAAATACCAACAAGCTTTTTTTAATGAAGCAATATAAGTTGATATTAAAGTTCATGTGGAAAAATAAGCATGAAAGAATGTGCAGGGTAAGATTCCAAATTTATGAGAAAAGAAAGACATTGATGAAGATGAACTACTTTGTGTAAAAAAGGAAGGCGATTTTAAGAAAATAAACATTTATCTGCTAACTTGTAGAAAAGAAACATAGGAAGGATAAATCAGAAATAATGAGATACGAGGAGAGGATGAAAGTGAGTGGAAACCACGCTCACTATGAATGAGCGGAGCTGACCTTTCTCCGTGACTTCCTTTTATATTTCTTGGATTCTTATAACCATGGTAATGTTTCACAAGCTCATCCCTTCCCAAAACAAATAACTGAAATAAGCCAAGACTTGGGGATAACCTCAAATAGAACACTAAGAGCAATAAATGAAACTAAGTGTATTAATGAATAACATAGTCACACTGAAATGTGTGGAGAAGTAAAGAACTAACCTAACTAATCTTGGAAAAATAGTTTTTGGCTATAAACTATAATGCTTAAGCCAAAAGTCCTGCACAGCAATGTTGTACTCAACTTAGTAAATTTATTTCCCATGGGGATATGGGTTTGCAATTCTGAAAGTACTTTATATGTACACTGTGTATGTGTGTATGTTAGTTACTAGTTGTGTCCGACTGTTTGAGACCCCATGGACTGTAGCCAGCCAGGCTCTTCTGTCCATGGAATTCTCCAGGCAAGAATACTGGAGTGGGTTGCCAGTCTCATCTCCAGGGATATATACACTATGATTGAACAAACAAGAAAATATATTGTAGATAATGAGAGCCAGACTTTTCGATATCAGATAAGGATGTTACAAATAAGGAAAGCGGGGAATGGGGTGGGGGTTGGGGGAACCTTCCTGGTGCTCTTGGCGGTTAAGACTCTGCACTTCCAGCGCAGAGAGTGTGGATTTGATCCCTGGTTGGAGACCTAAGAGCCCACATATTGTGGAGCTTGGCCAAATAAATAAATAAGGAAAGAGTGACAGGCTAAAATGAAATTTGGATTAAACTTGAACACATCTGTATGAACTCATGGTTTTATATATATATAATATATATACATATGCATTGTGAAAATAAAGGAAACCTTATTTTAAATGGTGTGAGGGAGCTCTCACACACTACCATTTGCCATTCCTTGAAAGATGCCAGCAAGAAGAAGCTTGCTTTACACCTCAGCAGAAGGTGGAAAGAGTTTTCTCTTCCCCAGCCAAGAAGAAGCTACCACCGCCCTGAACTTCCGCTCTCCTCCAATAAACCTGTGTGACAGACAACCCCTCCTAACCTCCCCCTTTTCACTGTAAAAGAAGATGGCTCCTACTGTGTTCTCTAGACTCGCCTATGGTTCTCCATGGTTTGCATGTTCTGAATGCAGTTCCTCTGCTGTTCCTTGATAAACTTGACTTTGCTGGCTAAATCACTAACCCTTTTGTTTTAAGGGTAAAATATATATATATTTGCTTTTGTTATTCTGTCGCTCAGCCATGTCCTACTCTTTGCGACCCTATGGACTGCAGCATGCTGGGCTTCCCTGTCCTTCACCATCTCCATGCTCAAACTCATGTTCATTGAGTTGGTGATGCCATCCAACTGTCTCTTCCTTTGTCATCCCCTTCTCTTCCTGCCTTCAATCTTTCTCAGAATCAGAGTGTTTTCTAATGAGTCAGTTCTTCCAGTCAGGTGAAAGTATTGCAGCTTCAGCTTCAGCATCAGTCCTTCCAATGAACAAACAGGACTGATCTCCTTTAGGATGGACTGGTTGGATCTCCTTGCAGTCCAAGGGACTCTCGAGAGTCTTCTCCAACACCACAGTTCGAAAGCATCAATTCTTCAGCGCTCAGCCTTCTTTATGGTCCAACTTTCACTTCCATACATGACCACTGGAAAAACCATAGCTTTGACTAGATATATATAGATAGACTACATATGGGCTTCCCTGGTGGCTCAGACGGTAGAGTCCACCTGCAATGCAGGAGACCTGGGCTCTATCCCTGGGTTGGGAAGATCCGCTGGAGGAGGGCATGGAAACCACTCCATGCCCAGTATTCTTATCTGGAGAGTCCCATGGACAGAGGAGCCTGGTAGGCTACAGTCCATGGGGTAGCAAAGAGTCAGACATGACTGAGTGACTAAGTATAGTCTATATATATATATGAATGAATAGTTTTAGAAACAAATATAGGTGTGTGTATTACTATACACATAATTATTTCCTGTCTCTGTTCACCTAATGGGTCTGAAAGCAATAATGGCTCAGTAGTATTGGGCATACGTAGCAACCAGATGTCAGGTTTTCTTGAGGAAATTATTGATTCTATGACTGGAGCAGGAAAAATGCAAAATGAGCCTGGAACATCTTCTAGCTCTTGAAAATAAAGCAATGTTCAAACATTGATAGTAAGTGAAAGTGAAAGTCACTCAGTTGTGTCCAACTCTATGCAACCCCATGGAGTATACAGTCAGGGAATTCTCCAGGTCAGAATACTGGAATGGGTAGCCTTTCCCTTCTCCAGGAGATCTTCCCAACCCAGGGATAGAACCTAGATCTCCCACACTGTAGGTCGATTTTTTACCAGCTAAGTCACAAGGGAAAGAATTGATAGAGACATTTTGAAAAAAGACACAGGAATCAACTTGAAAGATCTACCAACAGCCAAATCTGGGGAAATTTGAGCAACAAAAAACAATGATAGCTTTAATTTTAGAATAAAATTAATATCACAAATCTATACTGATAAAGATGAAAAACTGAATAAGTAAAAGGAGAGAAAGCACAGCTTTCTTCTTTTTTTCCTAGAAAATGAAAATGTTTATTCACTTTCCTTAAAAAATTTTTTTTTAATTGAAAGATAATTGCTTTAGAGAATTCTGTTGTTTTCTGTCAAACCTCAACCTGAATCAACCATGCTGCTGCTGCTGCTGCTAAGTCGCTTCAGTTGTGTTCCACTCTGTGCAACCCCATAGACAGCAGCCTGCCAGGCTCCCCTATCCCTGGGATTCTCCAGGTAAGAATATTGCCATTTCCTTCTCCAATACATGAAAGTGAAAAGTGAAAGTGAAGTCGCTCAGTCGTGTCTGACTCCTAGCGACCCCATGGACTGCAGCCTTCCAGGCTCCTCCATCCATGGGATTTTCCAGGCAAGAGTACTGGAGTGGGTTGCCATTGCCGGTATACATATATTCCCTCCCTTTTGAACCTCCCTCCCATCACCCTCTCCATCGCACCCCTTTTGGTTGATACAGAGTCCCTGTTTGAGTTTCTTAGCCATACAGCAAGTTCCCGTTGACTATCTATTTTATATTTAGTAATGTAAGTTTCTTGTTACTCTCTCCATACATCTCACCCTCTTCTCCCCGCTCCCCATGTCCACAAGTCTATGTCTGTTTCTCCATTCCTGCCTTGTAAGTAAATTCTTCAATACCATTTTTCTAGATCCCGTATATATGCATAAGTGTTAGTGTTAGTCGCTCAGTCATGCCTGACTCTTTGCGACCCCATGGACTGCAGCTCACCAGGCTCCTCTGTCCATGAGATTTTCCAGGCAATGATACTGGAGTGGGTTGCCATTTCCTTCTCCAGGGGATCTTCCCAACCCAGGGATCGAACCCAGGTCTCCTGCACTGCAGGCAGATTCTTTACCGAGTGAGCTAAAAGGGAAGCCCTTATATATGCGTTAGAATACAATATTTATCTTTCTCTTTCTGACTTACCACAGCTCTTCCTTGAAGTAGGATTCTATTTATAAATGTGGGAGGAAAAATAAAAGTAGCAAATCATTACTAGGCAAAGATCAAAGTAATAATTGTTGCAGGCAAGAACAATCAATAGATATCAAAATTTGAGACAGAATTTTGTAGAGTCTCAAAGTATCTTCCACAATGTACTTATTAATTACAAAAAATGTAACTGTATAGTGGAGAAAACTCACAGATGGCATCTTAACCAAGTGATCAAACTGAAAATGACCAGTAATAAGACGTACCCCTGATATGATGTACTGAAAAAGACACAGCATCAGTTCTGGGCGACTCTTGCCAAAAACACATAACCTCAGTTTATCATGGAAATATCAGAGAAACTCAAATTGAGAGACATTCTGCAAGATAACTGATGAGTATTTTTCGAAAGTGTCAATGGCATGGGAGACAAAGAAACCAGAGAAGAGGTCACATACTGGAGGAGGCTAGAGATATGACAACTAAATGAGCGTGAGTTCCTGGACCAGAAAAAGGAGTTTAGTAGGAAAATTGGAGAAATTAGTATAGCTCTGTAGATTAACTAATGGTATCACATCACTGTGTTAATTTCTTGGTTTCAGTAATTTTATGATGTTTTATTTTACATTTACAAATGCACATACATTTTGCAAATATATAACATTTGCAAATATAATTTTGCATATACATAAAATACAAAATTATCTTTTACCATAAGATATTAACATTAGAACTAAATTAATAATAGAAATGAATAAAATCCCAGATGGTGCTAGTGGTAACGAACCCGCCTGAACCTGCCTGCAGGAGACATAAGAGGTGCGGGTTCAGTCCCTGGGTCAAGAAGATCCCCTGGAGGAAGGCAGTGCAAAAAGTACAGACAAAACTAAATAGAAGATTTCAGCAAAGTTCATGTGGGTTCATGTGAACAACTGGGATCAGTGGCAAAGAGAGAAATATTCAAAAAAACTTTGCAGAGAGAAAATGGGAAGCACTGCCGTGATTGGTGAGAAGTGCTGCTTTCCAATATCAGTTGCTTTTATTCCTTTTGAGTTCCTGTGTTTTATTTCTGGAATACTGTTTTTAAAAAGGGGAAGCTGGTAAGATGCCAAATATTTTGTGCTGAAATTTGAACTAACCAACAGCTTAACATGGTTGCTTTTAATTTTGAAATGTTTTCACTTTATCTAGAAAGGAAAAATATAATGAATTTCCATGAAGAGAAGCATGTTGTGCCCCTAAGACTGTGAAGTTCAAGCATATGCCAAAATAAAGATTGTTCATTACCCCTGCAAAAGCTATTTGATAAGCTTTAAGATTACTGAAGGTGCACTTTATACCAGCCTGGGCAGTTATTTTTTTTTAGACATCTAATTTCAGAAAGACATTCAGTATCCTGGTAAGGGCATCATTTCACTTACCCTGAAGAGTTGCGGTAGCTATGGCAACACAGCGAGTTAAAACATTTCTTAGATAACATTTCTTGCCTAAGACTTTGAATGGGTTTGGACATTCATAATGCTTATTACACTGTGTTGAAATGGCTTGTTTCTTTGTTCATTGTCTCAGCTGGGTCCATCTCAATTAGGCTGTAATTCAGAGCAGACTCTGAATCTTATTCACCATGGTATCTCCATGGGGCCCAACATTACAAAATAAGGTCCAATAATTACCTGATGAGTGACTAAATCTCATGAATGAGTGACTAAGTCTCACTCTGTAACAGAGATTCTGATTTGACCAAAAGGCAAAGGAGAAGAGTGGTGGCTGTGTTGATTGACATAATCTTATAGATGCCGAATATGTATCAGAAGTGACCTATTTTTCCACCTTGGAAACCTTTTTTCCAAAGTGTCTCCAACTGTTCAGGGGTCCTTTTAACCGTCTGCTGTCTTAGGCCCCTCTCTTTAGCAGTTGTTGGTGACACACGTGTTGTAGACACACTGGCTTCAGTCTCCTTAATCACCATCATCAACTCTTCAGCTTTGTTTAAGGATTGTAAGGTAAAATATGATAACTCAGATAAAGTTTAAAATCAATGTCAAACCATCATCAAAAGCAAGAGTGTCTATAATTGGTCTACAAAGTTTGCTAGTTTTTCTCTGTTCAACACATAAATCAGTATTTGACAACAGGAGTCACACATTGAGATATGTCTTGCCCAGGTGTATACAGCATTGACTAAGGACATACAATCAAACAATAATGTATTTTGGACATTATTCTGTCTGCATGTGTTCTTCTCTCATTACCACAGGAGTGAGTCTCTGCTATGGAAAAAGGAGCTGGTTCAAGGCAGGTTCTCAACAGTATAATTAAGGCTGTGGAGACCTATGCCATGCGAGGCCTGGATGTAGACAAGTCAGAGGGCTTGCCATATTAGCCACCTTTAAAAAAGTTCTACTCAGTGTGATAAAGTACTTATTTTTCTAAGTGGTAAAAGTGGCATAAAAGTATAGAAAAAAAAAATCCGTCCTTTTGTTATGACAGTTTTATTACATTTAAGAAATCCCAGCCAGTTTTGTTTTTTTTTTTCTGTACATATTTTTACATAGTTCAGTTCAGTTCCTCAGTTGCGTCCAACTCTTTGCGACCCCATGAATTGCAGCACACCAGGCCTCCCTGTCCATCACCAACTCCCGGAGTTCACTCAGACTCACGTCCATCAAGTTGGTGATGCCATCCAGCCATCTCATCCTCTGTCGTCCCCTTCTCCTCCTGCCCTCAATCCCTCCCAGCATCAGAGTCTTTTCCAGTGAGTCAACTCTTCGCATCAGGTGGCCAAAGTACTGGAGTTTCAGCTTTAGCATCAGTCCTTCCAAAGAACATCTGGGACTGATCTCCTTTAGAATGGACTGGTTGGATCTCCTTGCAGTCCAAGGGACTCTCAAAAGTCTTCTCCAACACCACAGTTCAAAAGCATCAATTCTTCGGCACTCAGCTTTCTTCACACTCCAACTCTCACACGCATACATGACCACTGGAAAAACCACAGCCTTGACTAGATGGACCTTTGTCGGCAAAGGAATGTCTCTGCTTTTCAATATGCTGTCTAGGTTGGTCATAACTTTCCTTCCAAGGAGTAAGCGTCTTTTAATTTCATGGCTGCAGTCACCATTTGCAGTGATTTTGGAGCCCCCCAAAATAAAGTCTGACACTGTTTCCACTGTTTCCCCATCTATTTGCCATGAAGTGATGGGACCAGTTGCCATGATCTTCGTTTTCTGAATGTTGAGCTTTAAGCCAGCTTTTTCACTCTCCTCTCTCACATAGCGGTATTCACAAAAAGCGGCTTCCCTGGTGGCTCAGAGTGTAAACCTGCCTGCAATGTGGGAGAACTGGGTTCTATCCCTGGGTGGGGAAAATCCCCTAGAGAAGGAAACGCAACCCACTCGAGTATTCTTGCCTGGAGAATCCCGTGGACAGAGGAGCCTGGCGGGCTACATTCCATAGAAGCACACAGAGTTGGACAGGACTGAGGCGACTTGGTGAGCAAGTGAGTGAAGTTTACAGTTACAGTGATTTAGGACTGAGTCAGCTTATTACATTTATGTGAAAGCAGTCACTACTTTCACATAAATATAATAATGTCATGATAAATTATATAAATAATAAACATAAATTGTTGACAGTTTCCTCAGCTCTTCCCTTTAGTTAACACAATCATCTGAATTTCTCTCCCCTTCCCTCACCTCAGAGGCTGTAGTCAAGGCATCATTACATTTTATTATCCCCTTTGCGGAAATAAAAATTACCAAAGAGCTTAAATGACTTTTCTAGTTTTAACACTAGCAGTGCAGCCGCAGCACAGGACTCTTGGGTCCTACTGTAGCCTGTGGTGCTATGATTTTGGCTCCTGGCATCTTCTGTTCCATTTTTCCTTCTTGTAACAGGTCCCATTTCTCCCTGGCCTGGTTGGCCACTGAACCCATTCACCTGGACCAAACATTTAATCCAGAGATGAGGAAGAAAGTGCTGGTGCAAGTCGTTCAGTCGTGTCTGACTCTGCGACCCCGTGGACTATAGAGTCCATGAAATTCTCCAGGCCAGAATGCTGGAGTGAGTAGCCTTTCCCTTTTCCAGGGGATCTTCTCAACCCAGGGATCAAACCCAGGTCTCCCACACTGCAGGCAAATTCTTTACCAGCCGAGCCACCAGGGAAGCCCACGAACACTGCAGTGGGTAGCCTATCCCTTCTTCAGCAGACCTTGCCAACCCAGGAATCGAACCGGGGTTTCTGGCATTCCAGGCAGATTCTTTACCAACTGAGCTATCAGAGAACATACACACAATTATCATTCTTTCCTGGGATTAACATATGGAGGTTGGAGCTGCCAAGCCAGGAAGATGTCATGTTAGTGCTGCTGGCAGCTATTTTTCCTGCCATCTGTGAGGTGTGTCTTCAATTAAAAAAATTAAGTTGAACATAGATGAAGGGTGGTGAGACAGAAAGCTGAAACACTAAGTTCCTGGCTCCTATAGCTCTTCATCCAGTTATGGGAATTACCCTTGTGTCTTTTTTGCCACTATGAAGCAAAACGTTTTATCTTTCTTATGTTAGGTTTAATTGTGTTTATATAACTCAGAACCAGAAAAGTCCTAACTCAGTTTCTGTAACCATAGGTAAGACATTTATCCACCATAAGAGTACCTTCAGTAGATATGATTAAAAGACTCAGCTCCCAATAATAACGAAAAGCTATGAAAGTGAGGTAGGAGCTTCCCAGGTGGCTCAGTGGTAAAGAATCTGCCTGCCAATGCAGGAAGCGAGACAAGAGTTCGATTCCTGGGTTGGGAAGTTCCTGTGGAAGAGGAAATGGCAACCAACTCCAGTATTCATGACTGTGAAGTCCCATGGACAGAGGAGCCTGGCGGGCTACAGTCTGTTGGGTCCAAAAGGGTCCAACAAGACTGATCACGTGAAAGTGAGGAAACATACATATTCTGCAGAATATTTTGGAAATTAAACATTTTAATTTCTTTTGATAATCAGTTAATGTTTGTAGAATCCAGGCCCATTAGAGTTAATAATGTAGTTATTTCCCGAAGTGTAGTTTGACACACTTGCAGTTCATATGAGAGTGTGCTAACTTAAAATGTAAAAGGGTGGGATCAGAAAGTGAGAAACAGTTAAGAATTTAACAGTACTGGATTTCTTACGAATTAAACAAAGTGGGGGAAAGAGGAGTTGAGAACGATAAAAAACAACGGCTGTCACATTTCTGTACCCTTTAAAAAATGTCTCTGTAATATATCAGATTGCTTATAGTGGTCTACAGTTCCATTGTTTTTAAAGAATGAATTTGTTAACAGATGAATAGAAAAGCTCTGGGGTGTAACATGGTTACCTTAGTGTTTTTTTTTAACTGTATTAAGGTTAGTTGATTGATTAATCATAGTTAATTCTGTTGATGGGATTGGGGGGAACTAACTTGATGAAAAAGGCCTGAATTTATGAAATCATTGTAAATAGTATAATTCTGAAGAAATCTCAGCCCCAAATTTTCTCTTGCAGGCATTTTTGATAAAAGAAAATGTTTACATTTAAAATATTAACATTCTATTTCATAAAAATGAGGATAAATGCTTTAGTACTTTAATCTTAATAAAGCATGTATTCACTACAATTACCATATATTTTTTATTTAACATGGTAATATAAAATTCAGATTAGAGACATGAAAATTACATGACAGAACAGTTTTGTAAGAAAAGTGATTTTATTAGAGCAAACAATAAGGCTGTTAGTGTCATGCATTAATATTTTATTTTAAATAATTATGTGATTAACCTTTTAGTAACATATGAATTCCTTAGCACTTTTTTTAAACCTCATTCTTAAAAATTCCAGTGGCTTGTTTTCTTGTATTTTTCTTAATCATGGTGATCTTAAACAGATCTTCAGTTTTAAATCTGCTAGTTGTTCTAATACAGATGCATAAATATATTTTATCCAGTTGGCTATTTATTACAAAGACAACTTGTTTGTGGGCACTGTCAGGACATCTGCATTTTATTGGATTTAATTTTCAGTAATAAAGACCTCCCACATTATAGATTCTTTCCAGCCCAAATTAGCCTGTGTGGGAAGCAAGGAACCATCAGTCAGGGAGAAAAAGTGAATCCATATGGCGCCAATGATTCAGTTTCTCTGGCTACAGCGAAGAAAGAGTTGAGTATAGACAGTTTCCCCCAGCAGATCTTTTTTTTTTTTTTTTTCTCAAAGGCTTGCTAAAACAAGATTGGTGTCAGTCCCTATCCAAAGCCTTTTAGCTAGCCCTGCACCTAACTGAAATTTGAAGGGCGAGTTATCCTTCCTCTAATATTTCTGTTTCTCTTATACGCATGCCCAGCCCCTGGCTCTCACCATGCTCTTTCATTTCGGGGCTCACTTCTGCCTTGTGGACTTATTTTTGCCTGTCCAAATTCTTAGTGCTTTCTCAGGGCTTTGTTTCAGGTTCCTAAACAAGGTCTATAATATGGAGAAATCTTAAAAAAAAAAAAAATCATTGTGTCAAAAAGCAGTCAAAACATTTTATCTTCAGCTTTAAAGTGACAAACTAAACCTGGTAATAGAACTTGAATAGATGATGGATATTCTTCACTTTTAAAAGTTATATATAATTCTCTGCTGTACAGAGAACAGACAGGAACTGAAAGATTTTCTTTCGGTTGACACTTAAGTACCTGGAACAGTTCATTTCTCTTGGTCAGTGTCACTCATGGGATGAGGAGGAGGAAACTGGGCATAGCATACACTTTATTATCAGTGTTAACACCCTCAGCACAAGAGAAAGAAAGAAAGAAAGAAAAAGATAGTGCTAAGTCCTGTCCGACTCTTACGATCCCACAAACTGTAGCCCGCCAGGCTCCTCTGTCCACAGGATTCTCCAGGCAAGAATACTGGAGTGGGTTGCCATTTCCTTTTCCAAGGGATCTTCCCAACCCAGGAATTGAACCCAGGTCTTGCGCACTGCGGGCAGATGCTTTAGCGACTGAGCTATGCAGGAAGCCCAAGAGATAAACCTATTATCTCTACTTCTTGGCAATTCTGAATCTCAGCCAGCAAGATGCTGTTGCTTCTTAAACTCTGCTATGTTTATGTCCACGTGAGTTTTTGGTAAGTTGAAATTCAGTTTAGCAAGTTTCCTGGTTGCAGAGGGTGATACTGATGTGTGTGTATGTGTGCGCTCAGTTGTTTCAGTCATGTTCGATTCTTTGTGATGCTATGGACTGTAGGCCACCAGGCTCCTCTGTCCATGGGATTCTTCAGGCAAGAATACTTGAGAGGTTCTCATGCCTTCCTCCAGGGGATCTTCCTGACCCAGGGACTGAACCCACATCTCCTACATCTCCTACATTGCAGGTGGATTCTTTACCACTGAGCCATGGGGAAAGCCCACAAATGTTGCTTTATCCTTAAGAAAATCATCTACTGTAGTGAGTAGAATTGTGTCTCTTCTCTCCCACAATAAGATAGGTACAAATTTCTGATCCCTGGTACTGGTGATCTTATTTGGAAATACGGTCTTTGCAGATGAAATCAAATTAAGATGAGGCCATCTTAAATGAGGTGGGCCCTATTATGTCTCTTCTCTCCCACAGTAAGATAGGTACAAATTTCTGATCCCTGGTACCTGTGATCTTATTTGGAAATATGGTCTTTGCAGATGAAATCAACTTAAGATGAGGTCATCTTAAATGAGGTGGGCCCTAACCCAATGACTGGTGCCCTTATAAGAAGAGGGAAATATGCCCACATAGACACACAGCCTCTTGTCTATTGACAAAAGTAAAAGAGGAGAGTGAAAAAGCTGGCTTAAAACTCAACATTCAGAAAACTAAGATCATGGTATCCAGTCCCACCACTTCATGACAAATAGATGGGGGAACAATGGAAACAGTGACACACTTTATTTTCTTGGGCTCCAAAATCATTGCAGATGGTGACTGCAGCCATAAAATTAAGATGCTTTCTCCTTGGAAGAAAAGCTATGACAAACCTAGACAGCCTATTAAAAACCAGAGACATTACTTTGCCAAGAAATTCCGTCTAGTCAAAGCTATGGTTTTTCCAGTAGTCATGTATGGATGTGAGAGTTGGACTATAAAGAAAGCTTAGTGCAGAAGAATTGATGCTTTTGAACTGTGGTGTTGGAGAAGACTCTTGAGAGTCCCGTGGACTGCAAGGAGATCCAACCAGTCCATCCTAAAGGAAATTAGTCCTAAATATTCATTGGAAGGACTGATGCTGAAGCTGAAACTCCAATCCTTTGGCCACCTGATGCAAAGAACTGACTCATTTGAAAAGACCCTGATGCTGGGAAATATTGAAGGCAGAAGGAGAAGGGGATGACAGAGGATGAGGTGGTTGCATGGCATCACTGACTTGTTGGACATGAGTTTGAGCAAGCTTTGGGAGGTGGTAATGGACGGGGAAGCCTGGTGTGCTGCAGTCCATGGGGTCGCAGAGTCGGACACGACTGTGTTACCGAACTGAACTGAGACACGCAGCAAAAATGCATATGATGATGTGGGGCAGAGATTTGAGTGATATGTCTACAAGCCAGAGTAGGCCAAGGATAGCTGACAACCCCCAAAAGCTACAAAGAAGCAGGGAAGAATTCTTCTCGGCAGCTTGGAGAGAAAGCATGGTTCTGATGACACCCTGATTTCAGACTTCTAGCCTCCACATATTTGAGAGAATAAATTTCTATTGTTTTTAGCCACTCAATTTATGGTTACATGTTATGAAACTAATATACTAGTTAAAGAAGTAGAACTATGGACCAAAAACTGTAATAGAGCTATAGAAGCATAAAGAAAGAAGACATTGCTTTCTAAATGTCATGGACAGTAATTCTCAGAACATCATGTTTCTTTGCAGAAACTTAGTAAGCTATCTGACTTTTAAATTTACCGTGATTATTTTTATTGAGGTATGATTGACGTAGTAGTAGTGTTAGTTGATCAGTTGTGTCTGACTCTTTGCAACCTCGTGGACTATAGCCCACCAGGCTTCTCTGTCCATGGGATTCTCCAGGTAAGAATACTGAAGTGGGTTGCCATTCCTTTCTCCACAGCATCTTCCCAACCCAAGGGGCAAACCCTGGTCTCCTGAATTGAAGGCAGATTCTTTACCGTCCTAGCTACGTAGCAAGCTCTATGATTGACATGCAACATTATACTAGTTTCAGATGTACAGCATAGAGATTCAAAATTTGTATGTATTGTGAAATGATCACCACAATGCATCTAGTTAACATTTGTTATTCTGCGTAGTTACAGTGGGTTTCCCTGGTGGCTCAGACGGTAAAGCATCTGCCTGCAATGTGGGAGACCTGGGTTCGATCCCCGGGGCGGGCCGGGGTCGGGGGGAAGATCCCCTGAAGAAGGAAATGGCAACCTACTCCAGTACTCTTGCCTGGAAAATTCCATGGACAGAGAAGCCTTGTAGGCTACAGTCCATGGGGTCTCCAAAGAGTTGGACACGACTGAGCGACTTCACTTCACATAGTTACAGAAGTATTTCTTGTGATGTAAACTTGTAGGATTTATTCTCTTAGCAACTTTTAAATATGCAGCACATTATTACTGTATCATGTATTGCTGTGCTGTACATTATATACTCTTGACTTATTTTATAACTAGAGAAGTTTGTACCTTTTTATTTCTTACACCCTGCCTCTGTCACCCACCAATCTGTTCTTTGTAACTATAAGCTTTCATTTCTTCTGTTTTTTTTTTTTTCATGTATAAGTGAGATCACATGGTATTTGTCTTTCTCTGACCTATTTGTTAGGATAATGCCCTCAAGGTCCATCTATGTTGTTGCAATGGCAGTATTTCATTATTTTCTAGGGCTGAATAATATCTCTTTGTATGGATGTATATACAGTGTACCTATATATTGTGACCTTGGGCAAACCACTTATGTTTTTAAGCCTCAGGCTTCCCTGGTGGCTCAGCTGGTAAAGAATCCGCCTGCAACGCTGGAGGCCTGGGTTCGATCCCTGGGTTGGGAAGATCCCTTGGAGAAGAGAATGGCTGGAGCCATTCTCCAGCATTCTGGGCTGGAGAATTCCATGGACTGTATAGTCCACCCGGTTGCAAAGAGTCCAACAAGACTGAGTGACTTTCACTTTCTTATTTGCTTCAGCTACTTTCTCTCTGGCAAGCATGGTTGAGTAAAGAAATAATTAAACAATGTCTGTCCATGGACCAATCAACAGTAGCTGAATAAAGGAAATTAATGTGGATTTGAAATCTGGGCTTGAGTGGACTCCCTGGGAAGGCAGTTTAACCTTCCTAAGCCTGTTTCTTTACCTGTAAAAGGGCAATAAGATCTCACCCGGTTGTTTAGAGGATGAAATGAAATAGAATACTGTATATATATTTTAAGTCTGGTATTCAGTGGACGCTTAGGAATGCTACAGTAATACGTGGAATCTAAAAAATACAACAAAGTAGTGAATATAACAACAACAACAACAAAAAGACAAATAGAGAAAACAAATTAATGGTTACAAGTGAGGAGGAGGAAGGGGCAATACACGAGTGGGAGTGTGGGAGGTACAAACTACTGGATGCAAGATAAGCTACAGGGGATAAGCAGGACACAGGGATATAGGTAATATTTTGTAATGCAAATGGAGTTTAACCTTTAAAAATTGTACAAACATAAAATTTAAAGGAAATGGCAACCCACTCCAGTATTCTTGTCTGGAAAATCCCATGGACAAAGGAGCCTGGCGGGCTACAGCTAATGGGGTTGCAAAGAGTCGGATACGACTAAGTGATTGAGCACATAGAATCATGAGCTGCCTCTTGTTTGAAATCACTTAAAAAAAAACCAAAACTTATTTGCTTACAAAAATTTCGCTTGGAAAGGAAACTGAAAACTTCTGGGGTACACCCGCCCACGCTGTACGCCAGAGTCGGGAATCAGATACTCTTCCCTTCTCCCTCACCCTTCCCGGGGTGGCCCCCAGCGGCCGGGAGCCCGGGGACAGGAAATGCCAAAGAAGGCGGAGGCGGGGCCGGCGGAAGCGCTCGCGCGCCGCTGTCAGCTGCGCCGGAAGTTCCTGGCCAGGCCTGGCGGTAACCTTGGAGTCTCAGCCGGTGGTGCTGCCGCCGCAGTCGCCGCGGGGGTGGGCTTTGGGAATCCGAGCGTCAGCCGGAGTCAGGCCTGTTAGGTGCCCGGAGCCTCCGGGGTTGCGCGGGAGTTCGCTGAGGATCTCGGGGAGCAGGAACTGCGGGCGCAGGGCCGCCCAGCCGACATGTCTCTAGTTGCGGAAGCCTTAGTCTCCCAGATCGCAGGTAGCGTGTGTGGCCGCGGACCCGGACGGAGGCGGGGGCCGGCGTGGGGTAGTCGTAGGGAGCAGTGCGGCTTTAAGCACTGCAGCTTTCCTCCAGCCTTGCAGCATTAGACGCTGAACCCAAGCTTCGGGATAGAGGCGGGCACTGACTACCATCTCCTGGATGAGAAAACGGGGAGAAACGTGGCTAAGGTCAGCCTGGAGGAGTGGAAATCCCATGCGTTTTTCCTGGGCAGTGCTTTGTCCAGCTACCCATTGGGTCTGGAGGTGTTGGGATAAGTGGAGAACGCTGTGGGCTGGAATTAAGGTGAGGGGCGTGGCCATATCCGAGAGCTTCAGAGTTAAGTATGGGGGCAGCCTCGGTGTGGGACCTGAAGTTCAAGGTGCATGTCACTAATGAGTCGCCATTGTCATTTGAGAGGCCAATGAAGTTTCATCTCAGAGCAGCACAGTATTGCCATTTGCTAGGTCTTCAGCATTCACTGACACATTTTAAAGACTGCATGAATTTTTTGAAACACCTTTGACATGATGGACTGAATATGACTGTTGTAAATAGAGTTACAGTATATTTTGAAAATTTCTGTTATTGAATATATTTCTGTTATCGAGGTTCTTATTTACTGTAGTGAAAGATAGTAAATATTGTTGAGAAAGTGAGAGATTATTGTAGGTATAGGTTGATGGGTTAATCTTTAAATGGAGTTAGTCTTAAACGTCCTAGAAGTATTTTCATTGAGTACAGTAAATATTTAGTTACCCAGGATACTTAGGTACCTTTGCAATAAGGTAGTATTTTTGAAATGGAAAGTATTGAATGTCATGGAATTTGCCAAAATGTTTTTCATTACATCTTTGTTAAAATTCATTTCCTTTTTCTTTTTCTCACTCAAAAACATTGTCTTCTAAAAGTGAGGGAAGCTCCCACTAGATTGCAAGCTTCTTGAAGGCAGAAATGATACTTACATTGTTTCTAGTATCTTGAGGACCTGTCGGTGCTCAAGAAGTGACCTGAATCAATGAATAATCAATCTTGAGATTTCAAGCAATGATTATTTGTTTTTACTGTTCATGTTTTTTAAAAAGTTAGATCATGAATGTAGATGACTATATTAAAATATTTCATATATTTAATATTTAATATATTAAATATATAATATTTAATATATTAATACCATATTAAAATATTTCATAATGTATGCTGATACTGGTATACAGTATGCATGTTCCCTAATGTGTGATTTCTTAAGGAAGAAATGAATATCTTTTAATCAATCTGAAATTTTACTTCAATTACTGAAATTTAGGAGTTTCTATGAATTTGATCAGTCTGCCATCTTAGCCTGGAAAATCCCATGGATGGAGGAGCCTGGTTGGCTGTAGTCCATGGGATCGCGAAGAGTCAGACATGACTGAGTGACTTCACTTTCATTTTTCACTTTCATGCATTGGAGAAGGAAATGGCACGCCACTCCAGTGTTCTTGCCTGGAGAATCCCAGGGACGGGGGAGCCTGGTGGGCTGCCGTCGATGGGGTCGCACAGAGTCAGACACGACTGAAGTAACTTAGCAGCAGCAGCAGCAGCAGCCATCTTAGCTATTTGGGGTGATCACTCTAGGAGGAGGCATTTATAGATGGATAATTCAATAAGTGGTGTTGGGACAGCTCCTAAGTTATGACACTGCAAGAATAAATTCTAGATGGATTAAAAATTTAAGTGTAAAATAAGAACAAAAACCAAATTGTAATAAAATAATTAGGAAAAATATAGGTGATATAGTGTAGGATGCGGAGAAGGCAATGGCAACCCACTCCAGTAATCTTGCCTGGAAAATCCCATGGATGGAGGAGCCTGGTAGGCTGCAGTCCATGGGGTCGCAAAGAGTCAGACATGACTGAGCGACTTCACTTTCACTTTTCACTTTCATGCATTGGAGAAGGAAATGGCAACCCACTCCAGTGTTCTTGCCTGGAGAATCCCAGGGACAGGGGAGCCTGGTGGGCTGCCATCTATGGGGTCGCACAGAGTCAGACACGACTGAAGCAACTTAGCAGCAGCAGCAGCAGCAGTGTAGAATGCCTAAGCAAGACCCAGAGTTCAGAGTGCATGGAAGAAAAAATTAACAGAATTTTTGCAGATACATTTTAAAAGCTTCGTACGATGAGGCACATAAGTTTCTACAAATTAATAAGAAAAAGGCAGACCAACAGAATCAAAGATAAAGGATAAGAACAGGCAGTTTACTAAAGGGGAAATGCAAATCAGCAGTGAACATACGAAAAGATGCCCTCCATCACTAATTTCCACCCAGTCAGATGGGCAGAAATGAATATGATAAATTTTAGTACTGACTCTGGCATGGGGAAAACAGTTGTCCTCAAAGTATTGGGGAGTCTGTAAGAAACAGCTGGTTTTGGGGAACTTAACATAGCAATATTTATTTAAATGCTACTGCAGATGGTGATTGCAGCCGTGAAATTAAAAGACGCTTACTCCTTGGAAGGAAAGTTATGACCAACCTAGATACCATATTAAAAAGCAGAGACATTACTTTGCCAACAAAGGTCCGTCTAGTCAAGGCTATGGTTTTTCCAGTGGTCATGTATGGATGTGAGACTTGGACTGTGAAGAAAGCTGAACGCTGAAGAATTGATGCTTTTGAACTGTGGTGTTAGAGAAGACTTTTGAGAGTCCCTTGGACTGCAAGGAAATCCAACCAGTCCATTCTAAAGGAGATCAGTCCTGGGTGTTCATCGAAAGGACTGATGCTAAAGCTGAAACTCCAGTACTCTGGCCACCTCATGCAGAGTTGACTCGTTGGAAAAGACCCTGATGCTGGGAGGGATTGGGGGCAGGAGGAGAAGGGGACGACAGGATAAGATGGCTGGATGGCATCACTGACTATGGACGTGAGTTTGGTGATGGACAGGGAGGCCTGGCGTGCTGTGATTCATGGGGTCGCAAAGAGTTGGACACGACTGAGCGACTGAACTGAACTGAACTGACTCAGAAATTCTTCATGGGATTTATCTGATAGAAATATAAGGGCCAGTATTTATACAACTGTAGTAATTGTAGTATTATCTGTAATAGCAAAAACCCGGAGACATCCTAAATATATATTGTTACAGCATGCGTGGTCAGTTGTGTCTGACTCTTTGTGACCTCATGGATTGTAGCCTGCCAGACTCGTCTGTTCATGAGCTTTTCCAGGCAGGAATACTGGAGTGGGTTGCCATTTCCTACTCCAGGGGAATTCCCTCATCCAGGGATCTAACCTGGATCTCTTGTGTCCCCTAATTGGCAGGCAGAGTCTTTATCACTGCACCACCTGGGAGGGTATGGTTATGGCATGCCCACATTATTACAGATACTAAAAATGTAGAGGTATAGCCGTTAAGCTTTCCTGGTGGCTCATTGGTAAAGAATCTACCTGCCAATGCTGGGGACATGGATTCAATCCCTGGGTTAGGAAAATCCCCTGGAGAAGGAAATGGCAACCCACTCCAGTATCCGTGACTGGGAAATCCCATGGACAGAGGAACCTGATGGGCTGCAGTCAGACACGACTTAGTGACTAAACAACAATAGCAACATAGCTGCTAAGCATATTGGCTTGAAGACTCTGATTATCTTAAATATTAATAAAAACAAGTTATAGAATAACATATATATATATAGTATGAACTATTTAAATAAATGAATCCTGTGTAAACAGGTATATGTAAGCAAAAAAAATGTAGGAGAATATTCAGTTTTAACTGGTAATTTCAGAGTAATAAGGATAGTGTGTTGGTGGAGTGAGAATATTTTACTTTTAAATGTAAATGCTTATAATTATAAAAATTTGGAAGATTATATTTTGGCAACAGCAAAAAAAATGATGGCTAACATAATTTATATAACCTTGTATTTGACTAGTAAGTGTGACTCAAATTCAGCAACTATTTCACAGTATTCTGCTTCTTGTCACAGCTATTTGTAAGGCCTCCTCAGGCAGCCATTTTGCTTTTTTTGCATTTCTTTTTCTTGGGGGTGGTCTTGATCCCTGTCTCCTGTACAGTGTCACGAACCTTCGTCCATAGTTCATCAGGCACTCTTGTCTATCAGATCTAGTCCCTTAAATCTGTTTCTCACACTGTATAATCATAAGGGATTGATTTAGATCATACCTGAATGGTGTAGTGGTTTTCCCTGCTTTCTTCAATTTAAGTCTGAATTTGGCAATAAGGAGTTCATGATCTGAGCCATAGTCAGCTCCCGGTCTTGTTTTTGCTGACTTTATAGAGCTTCTCCATCTTTGGCTGCAAAGAATGTAAGAAGTCTGATTTCGGTGTTGGCCATCTGGTGATGTCCATATGTAGAGTCTTCTTTTGTGTTGTTGTAAGACGGTGTTTGCTATGACCAGTGCGTTCTCTTGGCAGAACTCTATTAGCCTTTGCCCTGCTTCATTCATTCTGTACTCCAAGGCCAAATTTTCACTAATAGCTGTGAAAAGAGAAGTGAAAACCAAAGGAGAAAAGGAAAGATATACCCATTTGAATGCAGAGTTTCAAAGAATAGCAAGGAGAGATAAGAAAGCCTTCCTCAGTGATCAGTACAAAGAAATAGAGGAAAACAACAGAATGGGAAAGACTAGAGATCTTTTCAAGAAAATTAGAGATACCAAGGGAACATGTCATGCAAAGATGGGGTCAATAAAGGACAGAAATGGTATGGACCTAACGGAAGCAGAAGATATTAAGAAGAGATGGCAAGAATACACAGAAGAACTATACAAAAAAGATCTTCACGACCCAGATAATCATGATGGTTTGATCATTCACCTAGAGCCAGTCATCCTGGAATGCGAAGTCAAGTGGCACTTAGGAAGCATCACTACGAAAAAGCTAGTGGAGGTGATGGAATTCTAGTTGAGCTATTTCAAGTCCTAAAAGATGATGCTGTGAAAGTGCTGCACTCAATATGCCAGCAAATTTGGAAAACTCAGCAGTGGCTATGGGACTGGAAAAGGTCAGTTTTCATTCCAATCCCAAGGAAAGGCAATGCCAAAGAATGCTCAAACTACCATACAATTGCACTCATCTCACACGCTAGTAAAGTAATGCTCAAAATTCTCCAAGCCAGGCTTCAACAATAGTTCATGTGAACTGTGAACTTCCAGATGTTCAAGCTGGTTTTAGAAAAGGCAGAGGAACCAGAGGTCAAATTGCCAACATCTGCTGGATCATCAAAAAAGCAAGAGTTCCAGAAAAACATATATTTCTGCTTTATTGACTATGCCAAAGTCTTTGACTGTGTGGATCACAATAAACTGTGGAAAATTCTTCAAGAGATGGGAATACCAGACCACCTGACCGGCCTCTTGAGAAATCTGTATGTAGGTCAAGAAGCAACGGTTAGAACTGGACATGGAACAACAGACTGGTTCCAAATAGGAAAAGGAGTATGTAAAGGCTGTATATTGTCACCCTGCTTATTTAACTGATATGCAGAGTACCTCATGAGAAACGCTGGACTGGAAGAAGCACAAGCTGGAATCAAGATTGCCGGGAGAAATATCAATAACGTCAGATATGCAGATGACACCAGCCTTATGGCAGAAAGTGAAGAGGAACTAAAGAGCCTCTTGATGAAAGTGAAAGAGGAGAGTGAAAAAGTTGGCTTAAAGCTCAAGATTCAGAAAACTAAGATCATGGCATCCGGTCCCATCATTCCATGGCAAATAGATGGGGAAACAGTGTCAGACTTTATTTTTCGGGGCTCCCAAATCACTGCACGTGGTGACTGCCGTCATGAAATTAAAAGACACTCACTCCTTGGAAGGAAAGTTATGACCAACCTAGACAGTATATTAAAAAGTGGAGACATTACTTTGCCAACAAAGGTCCGTCTAGTCATGGCTACAGTTTTTCCAGTGGTCATGTATGGATGTGAGAGTTGGACTATAAAGGAAGCTGAGCACCGAAGAATTGATGCTTTTGAACTGTGGTGTTGGAGAAGACTCTTGAGAGTCCCTTGGACAGCAAAGAGATCCAATCAGTCCATCCTAAAGGAAATCAGTCCTGAATATTCATTGGAAGGACTGATGCTGAAGCTGAAACTCCAATCCTTTGGCCACCTGATGTGAAGAACTGACTCATTTGCAGGGACCCTGATGTTTGGAAAGATTGAAGACAGGAAGAGAAGGGGACAACAGAGGATGACTTGGTTGGATGGCATCACCGACTCAATGGACATGAGTTTGGGTGAACTCTGGGATTTGGTGATGGACAGGGAGGCCTGATAATGGATAGCGATCACTGTGGATAGGGAGACCCACACACACGCACACACAGACAGACACAGACACACATAGACACTTACGTTCTTGTGGAGGTTGGCCAACCAGACGCTAAGGCTACAAGGTAGATAGCCATGAAAGGGCTCCAGGAGGAGAGAGCATGTGCAGCTGCTTGCGGAGCCTGAGCTTTGTTTGTTAGTAAGTTAGGCCCACCCAGGATAATCTCCCTTTTGATTAACATAAAGTCAGTTCATTGGGGCTTGCTTTAATTATGTCAGCAAAATTCCTTCCCAGCTTGCCTAGAGTAGTATTTGAATAACTGGGAGGTGTTTGCTACAAAGTGGCTGTCTTCCCTCTGTGTTCCCAACACTGCTGGAGGATGTCCCTTGTAGCCCACCCTGATAAGACACAGTAGAAAGGGTATTCTGGCAAAGGTAGTTTAGTCTCACCAGTTTAATGGACTTCAGAGCCATCACAGGTGTATATGAATTTGCTGATACAAATGGTACTTGCAAATACATATTTGTGTATCTAACTGAATAGTTTATTTGGATAAATTTTTTAAGGAGAGAATTTTGAATTTTTCTTTTAACTAAGTGACGTGGAAAGGAATGGTCTCTATATAACAACATGGCTAGATTAAGAACTGTAAAAGGAGGATAAATAGTCTGGATATTGAATGGTTTTCAGAATCTTTTATAACAGCCTGTGTATTTTAAATTTTCACTTGCTTTTTTTTTAACTGGCAAGATTTTCAATACATTTCTTGAGTTTCAGGTTAAAAAATCATTTTTTACAGATAGTTGGGTATGAACATATCCTGGGGAATGATTCAGTATTCGCATTTGGGTTGTGTGACCACATTTGGCATGGTCACTGTAGTAGCCAAAGGGATGGAATACTGTGACAGGAAAGGGGTGACTCACTTGCGTATCTCTGTACCAGGAGTGTCTCCAGCTTTTAGGGTTCCACACTGTCATCAGATACATGCAAAAAGCTAGAGAAATGCTGAATTTAAACTGTAGGAATCTTCTACAGTGCTGATCACTTCCTTCGCCTTGCTTTTTTCTGTGGACTTAGAAGTGAGAGTCAGACCTGAGTTCTTACTCAGCTACTTGCTAAATGTGTGACCTTAGGCAAGTCACTTGCCTTTTTAAGATTCAGGTTTCTTATTTGCAAATTGGTAAAGATAATTGTAGATTATTTAAGGAGTAGATAAGAAAAGATAGAAAATGTTTGGCATTGTGTCTGGCACATAGTAGGTGCTCAATAAGTGTTCATTAATGTTATTTTTGGCTCATTTAACTATCACTTTTTCTTTCTCACTGGACTTTGCCTCTGTCCTCTTATGTAACAATACAAGTTTGGTAAAACTTGTAAAATTGCTTTTAGATAGAATACATAATTTATATCAATAATATAAAATATGTGTAAACAGTTATTACATTTATTAAAGTTACTCCTATAACAAATTATTCCATTTGTTTCAAGATTATACCTTTGATAAGTTTCAGCCATATTTATCTTCATTATATAATTGAATCTTCAGTATAGGTAATAGATGTAAATACTCTGAGGCTTTTTCAGTGGTGGTTTATTTATGAGGTTTTGCTGAAAAGTTTTAGCCTTAAAAAATTAGTTGCTGTGTATCTGGTTGATGATAAGAGTAAGTGTCCATTTTTGACCCACTGTGCTAGATAAAACATAGCTGCTGATATTTAACAATTTGATCCTTTTAGGTGTTGTTTTTATTTTATGGATAAGGAAATTGAAACTTGTATAAAAACAAGGCTACTGGAGTAAGATAGAACTGATTCTAAGCTCAGTTCTGCCTTTTGTTAATAATCTTGGGCAGACCTTAGTAGGCCAGTTTCCTTATTTGTGAAAGGGGGACAGTATATTTTATAAAGTATGGAAGGCACCTCATTTAGGGTGGTACGTGGTATGTTTAGTACATGGTGGTTTCTGTTATGCTTTGTTTTCCTGGTGCCTTTGAGGATGTTACCATTGTAATATCCTCGTAATATTTTGGACACCAAAATATCCGAAGTGTCTTTATTTTTATTAACTATACCATCTTTTCTGAGTTAGTGAATATTACTTCACTAATGTGTTGATATATTTTAAACATATTAGTCAATTTCATCATAGCACAGTTAATAATCTTTTGAAATCAGGGCAATGTCTGTTCTGTTCTTTATTTAGAAGCTCCGTAAACTACGTAAAGGATGAAAAAGAAGACTTGGGATATTTCATTTATCTCATTGTGGGTATGCAGGTGTTTAATTATTTAAATGTATTAATAATTTCCTTCTAGCAGTAGCATTACTTTATGGTATCATCTCGGAAAGTAGTTTTACAGCGTTCCGTGGCATCCTTATGTAAACATGAAGTTAAGTGTAATAAGTACAGACATGTTTAAAAATTTTGTTTTTATATTAGTAATAAACTTTTTTATTCCATCTTTCTTTCACATGAATACTGGGAAATCTGGACTTAGAGCATTTCAGGAGGATTCTAGAGGCTCAGTGAAGTGGAAACTATGGGTTAAAAGTCCTTTGTATAATAGAAGTGATGCTGTTGGTCACAGGTTTATTGAGAATAAAGAAATGATAGTCAGGGCTCTTATATCTGTATATCGAATATCTAATAATCATTGTGACAGATATTTGAAAAAATACATTAAATTTCTTTGTTATTGAAAATAAAGGTTTGTTAGTTATTTGTAATCTGCATTCGGAGGCTTTTCCAGTATTGAGGAAGGCACTGAAGGATTAATAAGCTATTGAATTGGCCGTCACATTGCAGAGAATCTTTTTCATTTGTGTTCATTGTAGGAATAGTCTCATGCTGTAGTGCTTATCACCTTGGCACCTGTGAAGTAAATATTGAAGGGGCAGATACAAAAACAAAGACAAAATAGGTTATACTTCAGATTAGAGGCAAAACACAATTTATTGACATCAGTGTGATTTATTTTCTTTTATCATGTTTGTATTCATGAATAGATTGGAAACCAGATTCTTAGAGCCAATAATTTGTTTCATTTTAGAAAACTTTGGTATGATGTGAAGACCACCTGAGAGACTTGTTTTTGATGTTGTAATAGTGCATATTAAGCATAACATGAATTTTGTATGCTTTATTAACAATCTATACTCTTAAATTACTTGACTTTTCATTTTTAGCTTAAAAGATTTTGGTGCCCGATAAAATTTGTCAGTCTCTCTTCTGTGAGAACTTCTGAGTTATTAATGTTAGCTCAAGCCTTTCATAGTTGAGTGAAAATTGAAAGAAAACATCATCAAACTTCTTAACATTTTTCAAACATTTTTGATATTTCTTGATAAGCAGTTATCAGATGGACTGAAGATGTCAACTGGAAATGAGATATTAAATTCAGGCTTCTCATTTTTTGTTCAAAGACAGAAGTTATATTCAGCAAATCCAGCTACAGACATTTATGTGTAGAAGTATCTGCCTTGGCAGTAAGAGAAATGCATGTTTAATTTTTTATTGCTTTGTAAATGATCCTGTACTCTGTTCTTGAACACTTCTCTTATTTTTGTACGCTTTATAAATGAATCATGGTTTTGAACTTTTCTACATCAGTAATAAAAATGAAATTTGATTGGTTAGTAATAAAGAAGGTTCTTTTCATAAAAACAATCATTTTTTCATGGCAATTCCCATTAACTGTAACTGCTTTAGCAAAATAGAAACCATAAAAAGCATTTCATTATGCTTATACACTTAGATCTGTTGTTGTGCTGATTATATATTTTTATCTCTAAGAAATTTTATAAGCCAAAGAAGTTACTTCATGACTTAACCTGAGATGTTAATTTGGTTAGATGGTTTTATTTCTAGACTTAGAGCAGGTTTTTGCTGTCAGTTATCTTTTAGGCTTTAGAGAGCAAAAGAGCTGCTTGTATTTTCCATAGAATATATTTTTAGGGTGAGTATCTAATTTGTGCTGGGTGCTCTGCTAGGTGCTGGGGTACAAAACTGGGTAACAATCGTTGCTTTTGATGAACTTAACATCCTTGTATAGGACACATCCATCAAAACAGATAATTTGAATACAAAGTGGTATATCCTATAATACAGATGCTAATTTAGGAAGTCTTTACTGAGCCTTTACCTCTCTCCTCTCAAACCGAATTAGGGGTGTTAGATAATTAGTGAGCATCTGAACTGCTCTCCCTGCACGCTCACCCTCTGTCTGGTGCGCTTGTGATTATTATTATTTGTGTTTTTACTCAGCTCAGATTTCATCTCCTCTTGTGAATTCTTTCCTGTCTTCCTCAAGCAGGTTGTTATTTCTTCAAGAAGATTCCTCTATTGCTTTATACAGACTTCCGGTCTGATGCTTATATTGATGTTATTGAATACATTCTGTGAGCTTAGAGATTGTATATGGCACTCACACAATTTATCTAGTTTTATTCTTCCAACAGCCTTACAAGGTGGGTCATTTTCTGCTTTCTACAGATGCAGTAAATGAGGCAAGAAAGATTACATAACTTGGCCTAGGTCACTTAGGCAATAAGTTGTAGAATGGGGAGGGGAACCCAGCCATGTCTCACTTCGAGACCTGTGTCTTCCCCCTGCCCCACCTGTATTGGTTTATTGTATTCTAAATGGTTATGTGTATCTCAGTTACCTCTTCTCACTCCCCCTATTCTGTGCCCCCCACCTACTCAACAAAATTAGATCCTAGAGAGCAGTGGCAGTT